>NW_023994991.1:157500-178012 GCF_015586225.1 Lucilia sericata
TTACTTTATTAGTTTTTTTTTTTAAATGAAACATCATTTAAATTATACATTTAATTATAGCAATTTATTATGCAACATTGTTTTAATCAGATTTTTTAATAACGTTGGCTTTTGAGGAAAAAATTGTTTATTTTTAAATGTCATTTGAAAAAAATTTATTAAGATTAATGTTTTATCGTTATTTGTTCTCTTTAGTAATTATTATTTAAAGTGTTGAAAATAATAAATTAATAATGAGATTTTACATGTGTAAAGATTTATTACGGAATTTGTTTAACTAAATTGATTTATCTTAATTAATTAAGATAAAATATTTGTTGTGTATTATTTATATATAGATGACATTAAAAAAATTCCCAAAAATTCTTAAAACTATAGCCGTTTCTAAAGCACATAGAAACAATCACAGTTCTTTTTCTGTTTACTTCCTTTAAGGTGTTTTTGTTTCAAATTCAATCGATAATACAAAGCAAATGTTTGGTTATACTTTTATTCTCGAATATTCCAAGAATTCCTTTAAATTATTTGCGTAAAATATAGCATACCTTAAGGCTGCTTTAAAATAAATGTTGAAATGTTTCCGATTGTCAAAAGTTTGTATAAAACATTAATAAAAGAAGTAAGAGAGCTCTATTTATCTGAGACGAATCTTATATACCCATCAGCCATGGAAAATTTAAATTTTTAAATGGTACTAAAATTTTCTAAAAATAGTACTTTTTTATATCCAAAGTACTGAATTACATTTCAAAGTCTTTAGAGTAGCCTTTGAAATTGCCTTTAGACTATTATATGGACCAACCTATTGACTATGGTTTATGGATTAGACTACGGAGAAGCCTATAATCTGTGGACTAGTTTCATTACTTGTATGTGGACTAGTTTTTTGGACTAGACTATAGACTAAACTTTAGACTAGAGTATAGACTATACTATAGACTATACTATAGACTAGACTATAGACTAGACTATAGACTAGACTATAGACTAGACTATAGACTAGACTATAGACTAGACTATAGACTAGACTATAGACTAGACTATAGACTAGACTAGACTATAGACTAGACTATAGACTAGACTATAGACTAGACTATAGACTAGACTATAGACTAGACTATAGACTAGACTATAGACTAGACTATAGGCTAGACTATAGACTAGACTATAGACTAGACTACAGACTAGACTATAGACTAGACTATAGACTAGACTATAGACTAGACTACAGACTAGTCTATAGACTAGACTACAGACTATAGACTAGACTATAGACTAGACTATAGACTAGACTATAGACTAGACTATAGACTAGACTATAGACTAGACTATAGACTAGACTATAGACTAGACTATAGACTAGACTATAGACTAGACTATAGACTAGACTATAGACTAACTATAGACTAGACTATAGACTAGACTATAGACTAGACTATAGACTAGACTATAGACTAGACTATAGACTAGACTATAGACTAGACTATAGACTAGACTATAGACTAGACTATAGACTAGACTATAGACTAGACTATAGACTAGACTATAGAAGACTAGACTATAGACTAGACTATAGACTAGACTATAGACTAGACTATAGACTAGACTATAGACTAGACTATAGACTAGACTATAGACTAGACTATAGACTAGACTATAGACTAGACTATAGACTAGACTATAGACTAGGACTATAGACTAGACTATAGACTAGACTATAGACTAGACTATAGACTAGACTATAGACTAGACTATAGACTAGACTATAGACTAGACTATAGACTAGACTATAGACTAGACTATAGACTAGACTATAGACTAGACTATAGACTAGACTATAGACTAGACTATAGACTAGACTATAGACTAGACTATAGACTAGACTATAGACTAGACTATAGACTAGACTATAGACTAGACTATAGACTAGACTATAGACTAGACTATAGACTAGACTATAGACTAGACTATAGACTAGACTATAGACTAGACTATAGACTAGACTATAGACTAGACTATAGACTAGACTATAGACTAGACTATAGACTAGACTATAGACTAGACTATAGACTAGACTATAGACTAGACTATAGACTAGGCTATAGACTAGACTATAGACTAGACTATAGACTAGACTATAGACTAGACTATAGACTAGACTATAGACTAGACTATAGACTAGACTATAGACTAGACTATAGACTACACTATAGACTAGACTATAGACTAGACTATAGACTAGACTATAGACTAGACTATAGACTAGACTATAGACTAGGCTATAGACTAGACTATAGACTAGACTATAGACTAGACTATAGACTAGACTATAGACTAGACTATAGACTAGACTATAGACTAGACTATAGACTAGACTATAGACTAGACTATAGACTAGACTATAGACTAGGCTATAGACTAGACTATAGACTAGACTATAGACTAGACTATAGACTAGACTATAGACTAGACTATAGTCTAGTCTATAGTCTAGTCTATAGTCTAGTCTATAGTCTAGACTATACTATAGACTAGACTATAGACTAGACTATAGACTAGACTATAGACTAGACTATAGACTAGACTATAGACTAGACTATAGACTAGACCATAGACACGACTACAGACTAGGCTACATTCTAGACTATAGACTGGACTATAGACTAGAACGTAGACTAGGCTATAGACTAGACTATAGAAAAGTCTAATCTGAATTTGTTATGCCTGCTGATGTTTTCCAATGAATTTTATTATAAAATACTTATAATCGCTTTAAGCAAAATAATTTCTTCCTCTTAAATAAAAAAATCGAAATTTTTTGTCATTTCTTAATTTCGTTTCCATAAAATTATTTAATAAGCCATGAAAATAATTTCTTTATTTCACTATCATTATCATGTGTGTGTGTGTTTAGAGTATAATTATGTTTATTTTGAAAATTTTTATAGTTTTATCATTCGCTTTTCGAACTCTAAACATTTGGTTTTTTTATTAAACTTTCATTTTTATCTATAATTTTCTCTAATTATATAGATTTGCGCTTTTTTTTACTATTTATAATTTTTACTTTGATTTTCAAAATGTATCATAAATAATTGGTTTAAAAAAAAACAACAGAAGAAATACATATAAAAATGTATTCATATACAACAATATGACATCATTATCATCAATCTTAAAAGAAAGTAAGAGTTGTCAATTAATCATTACACATGAAGAAAAAATATAAAAAAATGACAACAAGTGCATGATATAATTTCAGTTTTGTTTTGAATATTTAATAGCAGTTTGATGATGTTTTATAAATGTTAATTTTCAAATGATTTCACAAATTATAAAAACTAATCATTTTTGTAAACATTTGCGATTATTTTTATAAAATTAAAACAAAATAAATTTTCAAGTAATTTTTTTATTGTTTTTAATTTATGACTTCCATTAACACCTACACAACTGCTTTTTTTAAAAAAGGAGCTATTAGCACTTTAAAAACATTAATTTACATGATAAATTTACTTTAGTAGTAAAGTTAAAATATAAATTTTGTAAAAGTTTAACTAGTAGTTATTATTTTAAACTGTTCATATTCAAGTGTCTTATGTAATTTTTGTCTATATAACTTTTTCGTTACTTCTTATTTAGTAAACTTAAAATGGCATTTTCTTAGTGAACTCTTGACATTCTCTTAAATTAAAAGGCTAAAAAATAGTCAAATAATATAAAAACAAAAACTTTGCTTTGACAGTGAGTGATGTTTATGATCGACAGGCCAATAATTTATGGTTAATTGATTATAAAATTTATAGTAAAAACTGTTTTTATAAATTCTTTGGTTGAATGTAATTGGTTTAAATTGCCAAAAATAAAATTTCAAGATTCACACAGTTGTCATAAGAGTACAAATCTTGGTTATAAGATGAAAACGTAAGGAATGTATTTAAAAAAAAGAACTAATTGGATTTGTCAAAGAAATCCGTAAATGGAACGATAAATGGAAGAGAGATATATCTCTAAATTGGTGGGTGGATTAGTAAGATATTTTGGCAGATTGATCAGTAGATAGATATATAGATAGATAGATAGATAGATAGATAGATAGATAGATAGATAGATAGATAGATAGATAGATAGATAGATAGATAGATAGATAGATAGATAGATAGATACATAGATAGATAGATAGATAGATAGATAGATAGATAGATAGATAGATAGATAGATAGATAGATAGATAGATAGATAGATAGATAGATAGATAGATAGATAGATAGATAGATAGATAGATAGATAGATAGATAGATAGATAGATAGATAGATAGATAGATAGATAGATAGATAGATAGATAGATAGATAGATAGATAGATAGATAGATAAATAGATAGATAGATAGATAGATAGATAGATAGATAGATAGATAGATAGATAGATAGATAGATAGATACATAGATATATAGATAGATACATAGATATATAGATAGATAGATAGATAGATAGATAGATAGATAGATAGATAGATAGATAGATAGATTAGATAGATAGATAGATAGATAGATAGATAGATACATAGATAGATATATACATATATAGATAGATAGATAGATAGATAGATAGATAGATAGATAGCTAGATAGATAGATAGATAGATAGATAGATAGATAGATAGATAGATAGATAGATAGATAGATAGATAGATAGATAGATAGATAGATAGATAGATAGATAGATAGATATATAGATAGATAGATAGATAGATAGATAGATCGATCGATAGATAGATAGATAGATAGATAGATAGATAGATAGATAGATAGATAGATAGATAGATAGATAGATAGATAGATAGATAGATAGATAGATAGATAGATAGATAGATAGATAGATAGATAGATAGATAGATAGATAGATAGATAGATAGATAGATAGATAGATAGATAGATAGATAGATAGATAGATAGATAGATAGATAGATAGATAGATAGATAGATAGATAGATAGATAGATAGATAGATAGATAGATAGATAGATAGATAGATAGATAGATAGATAGATAGATAGATAGATAGATAGATAGATAGATAGATAGATAGATAGATAGATAGATAGATAGATAGATAGATAGATAGATAGATAGATAGATAGATAGATAGATAGATAGATAGATAGATAGATAGATAGATAGATAGATAGATAAATAGATAGATAGATAGATAGATAGATAGATAGATAGATAGATAGATAGATAGATAGATAGATAGATAGATAGATAGATAGATAGATAGATGGATAGATAGATAGATAGATAGATAGATAGATAGATAGATAGATAGATAGATAGATAGATAGATAGATAGATAGATAGATAGATAGATAGATAGATAGATAGATAGATAGATAGATAGATAGATAGATAGATAGATCGATAGATAGATAAATAGATATAGATAAAGACAGATTGATAGATCGGAAGATTGACAAATATATTGATCTGTAAATGAATATTTAAATTGTTCTAAAGATTGTTAAATAGATTGATATATCGCTAGATAGATAAGTCTTTAGAGAGACCGGTAAATATACTGCTAAGTGTAGTACCTCTAGATTAATTGGTAGATTGATCGATAGACAGATCGTCAGGTTTACCGGTAGATTAATCGGTAGATTGAGTGCTAAATAGGTATTAAGATAAATCGATAGATAAACTTGTAGATAAATTGTTATATAGATCGCCAGATAGATTGATTGATCGGTAGATAGATTTATATAGATAGATCGAAAGGCAGATCAGTAGATAAGCCGATAAAATGATCAATAGATTGATCGGCAGATGGATCAACAGATAGATATGTAGATTGCTAGATCGGTAGATAGATCAGTAGATAGCTAGATAGATTGATAGATCGTTAGATTGCTAGATAGATTGATAGATCGTTAGACAGATCACTAGGTGGCTAGTTGGATTGGTAGATCGCTACTTGGATCGATAGATAGATTATAATATAGTTTGTTCTATTGATCTTTAGATAGATCTTTAGGTCGGTAGATTGATATGTAGCTTAATCGTTAGATAGATGGGAAGATCACTAGATAGATAGAATATGAGTCAATGGATAGATTGGTAGATTAATCAGTATATAGATCGATAGATTAATCAGTAGTTTAATCGGTAAATAGATTACTAAATAAATATGATATTAAATATATAGACAGATTGATAGATAAACTTGTAGATAGATCACTAGATAGTCCATTGGAATGATCGGAACATCGACCAGAAGATTTATCGCTAGGTAAATACGAATAGGAAGGAAGATCACTTAGATAATAAGATGTCTTTGTTGACAACGTTATTTGCGAATCTCTGTTCTAAACAAAGATCAGTTGCATTTCTCTTGTTTTGAGTGAAAAGGAGAGTTTTATTCTGTTTAAAGGAATTTGTATGCGATTTCTTTACAAATCCTGTTAATAACTAAACAATGATTTTATTTATAAAAAAAGTTCTTCTATAAAATTTTTTTATAATTAAAATTGTTGTTGCTGCTGCTGTATTAGTTTGTTGTTCGTTATTATTATTTTTTTGTTATTATAACAAACATTAATGTTAATGTAACATACGTATTGTTGATTTTCCTTTCAAACTAAACTGGCTTTTAGCAGCAGCAGCAGCTATAATAACAACAACAGATCTTGGTAAAGTAGCAAATCTGGTTGTTTAAAGACTGCAAAAAAAGCAAAAAACTAAATGTTGCAATAAACGAAAGTTGTTTTTTTAATTTAAAATTTATTTTGCAGCTTGTAGCTTATGTCTATAGAGTTACAGCAGTGGTCTCCTTTAAATTGTTTTTTTGTTTTATAAATTTCCAAGAGTTGGCGTTTTTAAAACGTCAACAAATGTCTAAGTTTTAGACCAGTTTTTCTTTTGGTTTACAATTACATTGTCATGATTTATTTGCTGTTTATATGTTTAGTAAGTAAATTTGTTAGATTTTAGTTAGATATAAATTTAAATGTTTATAAATGTTTGATAGCAATTTTTGTTTTTTAGATATTTTATAAAATATTTCCAAAATTATTTTGAGTTGTTATTTATGTTCTTAATTTGTTAAAATTTAATTATTTTATTACTATTTCCCACAATTTTTACTTTTAAACTATTTAAATTTTTTTCGGTTATAAACAATTGTCATTTGGCCTTTGGTGGTAATAAAGTTGTTATTGTGATTTTGTTTTCATTTCAATTAAATTGTGTTTTGTTGCTGCTCATTTTTTGTTGTTGTTGTTCATGCTGTTGTGTATCATTATTTAGGGCTTTTCCCATGACAATTTAACATTTCTTAATTTTATCTTGTCTACTTTGCACTCTTTTGCTTTTGTTTCTGCTAAAAACAAAAAACTTAACTTTTTTCCTTAGCAAAACTTTTATTCGCCTCTAAGCTTAATAACAAAATATAAGAAAAAAAAACCAACAACACAACGACATAATAAAATAAAAACTAAATATAAAAAAACTTTAAGATTAAGCAATAATTGCTTTAGTAATATATATTTCTTTGTTTTGCTTAAGTTTTTTTTTTTTTTTTTTTTTGCTGTGCAAAACAAAAAGGAAATGAAATTTCAAACTATTTTGTCATTGTGTTTTTCGTTTTCCTACTAAAAGGTTTTTGTTTTTATTTGTGGGAGCAATAATAAATTTTTGACAAACAATAATGCTTTTTTTTCTTAGTTGCAAATACTATATTATGTTAGATCTAAACATACATATGGAAGTGCATTTTAAAAAAATGCTTGCTTGTTTTTTATTAAATTGCTCGTGTTAAACAAAAAACAACAACTTTGAAAGAAAATTGTAAATCTTACAAAGGAAAAACTAAACAGCAACAAAGAGTGTGAATTTGTTATTAAAGAAAACAACAACAATCATAATAAAAACATTCATATACATATTACGAAAACAAAAGACTTAAGCAAGAAACTTGTTTTAAAAGTATTTATACGAAATATATGAGTAAATTAGTTTTTCTAGAAAATTTTCCAAAATTTATTTAAGAAAATTTAAAAACAAAGTTTAAGTTTAAATTTTTTCTAAAAAATAATATATTTTCCAGCCAAATTGTACATAATACCTAATTTTTATTGTAAGAAAGCTTTTTTGTTAGGGAAATCAGTTTTTAGAAAATTATTTGTAAAAGAATTTTTAAAGCTTTTTCAAAAGCTTAATTTAAATGTTTGCTCCATTCTAAATAATTTCGTAAAAAAGGTTTATGGGAAAAATACTTTTTTCAACATTTACAAAAGCTTTTTTATAAACATTTTCATCTCTCCTTTTTAAATATTTTTTTCCAAAATAAAACTTTAAAAGAAGCTTTTTGGTAAAAGCTTCCTGTTAAAAAAAAAACTATTTTAAAACAAGTTTTATATACAATGATACTTTAAAGCTTTTTTTTCAACATTTAAAAAACTTTTTTTATAAATATTTTCATTAAAAAGCTTATTTTAGAAGAATGTCATCTTCTCCTTTTTAATTTTTTTTTTTTCAAAAATAAAACTTGTTGTAAAAAGATTTTGTAATATAAGCTTTTCGAAAAAAAAAAAAAACTTAAAAAATAAGCTTTTCGGGAAAACTTTTAGGCGAAAAAATTTATTTTAAATAAAACTTTTAGAGCTTTTTTAAAAAATTTCTAAAGTTTTTGTAAAAAGCTTTTTCGGAAAAAATTATTTTTAAATAAATACTTGTAAAAGCGTTTTTAAGAATGTTAAAACTTGTTGTAAAAAGTTTTTGTAAAATAGGCTTTTCGAAAAGAACTTCAAAAATAAGCTTTTCGGAAAAAACTTTTAGCTAAAAGAACTATTCATAAAAACTTTTTAAAACTTTTCTAAAATTTTTGTAAAAAAAGCTTTTTGGGAAAACTTTTTTTAAATAAATACTTATTTATGAATGTTAAAACTTGTTGTAAAAAGTTTATGTAAAATAAGCTTTTCGAAAAAAAAACTCCAAAAATAAGCTTTTCGGAAAGAAAATATTTTAAAAATAAGCTTCTTATAAAAAGAAACTTTTAGAGCTCTTTTAAAAATATATATATTTGTAAGAAAGCTTTTTGGGAATCTTTTAGAGCTTTCTTAAAGCTTTTATTTTTTTAATTTTAGTATAAGCTTTTTTAGAATATATTTAGGAAATTTTTTTTTCTTCTGTAATTCATTTTTAAAAAAA
Source organism: Lucilia sericata (assembly GCF_015586225.1). Taxonomy (NCBI): domain Eukaryota; kingdom Metazoa; phylum Arthropoda; class Insecta; order Diptera; family Calliphoridae; genus Lucilia; species Lucilia sericata. Next base: position 166,707 of record NW_023994991.1, read on the forward strand.
AGCTTTTTTGTAAAAATATTTTTTAGAACTAAATTTAAAAAAATACTGGTTTATACAGGAAACTTTTGGGTTTGTTTTATATTAAAGCCATTTTTCGTTAATTAACGCGAGTTTACAACTTTTTATTAATGTAAAGCTTTTAATAAAAAGATTTTTACTAATTTTTTCTTCCCCATAAATATTTTTTATGAAAAAAAAAACATTAGAAAAAATATTAAGAAAAAATCTTTTTGTAAAAGAAGCTTTTGGGATAAAGCTTTATTACTAAAAAGCAATTTTAGAGATAAACTTTTTTATAAAAGCTTTTTGCAATTTTTCATTTTCTTAATTTTTTTTAATAAACCAAAAAAATGTATTGTTTTGCATTAAAAAGCTTTTTATGTTAGTAAAAGCTTTTTTGGGAAACATTTTTCTAAATATTTTGTTAAAAAGCTGATGGTTTTCTTAGGCATTTTAAACAGTTTTGAAAAGAAAGCTTTTTTAAAAAGAAGCTTTTTGTATGAAGCTTTATTATTAAATTTGAGTAAAAAGATTTTTTTAAATGCTTTTTAGTAGAAAAGCTTTATTGTGAAAGGACCTTGTTTTATATTAAATATATAAAAGCTGCTTGAGAATTTATTACAGTTTTCATAAAAAGCTTTTTTATTAAAAACGGTTTCCTCTCCCTTTTAAATGAGTTTTGAGAACAACTTTTTTATAAAAGAAGTTTTTGTGAAAAAGCTTTATTACTAAAAATCAATTTAAGAGATAAACTTTATTATAAAAGCTTTTTTGAATACAATTTTAGAAAAATCACTTTTATAAAGCTTTTTGCAATTTTTCTATTTCTTATTTAAAGCTTTTTTAAAAGCTTTTTGTTAATGTTTTCTTAAAGTTATTTGAAAAAGCTTTTTGTAAAAAGCCTAAATATATTTGAAGTAAAGTTTTTTATAAAAGCTTTTTCGAAAGCAATTTTTAAACAAACACAATTTAGGTCTTATTTAAAGCATTTTTATAAGCTTTTTGTTAATGTTTACTTAAAGTATTTTTATTTTTTTTTATTTTTAACCATTTTTGGGATAGAAGCTTTTGGTTAAAAGTCTTTTCTGAGATATATTGACAAAAGTGATTTGTAAAAGCAGCTTTTAAGGAGAAAAGCTTTTTGTATTCTTAGCTTTTTAAGCAAAATGTTGTCATTTTATAGATTTCTACTTAAATTCCTTTAAGTTTTTTTACCTTTTAATGGCAATTGCATAAACTTTATTATTAAATTTGTGTTTTTTTAACGTTAATAAAACATTTTAAATTTTGCAAGAAACGTTTAATTTTTTTAAATTGTCAGCTATTATTTATAATTTTCAAAATTTATAATTCAATTCTTACAAAACCCGTTTAGCAAAAGTTTAGTCACTTGTAACGGCATTTAAGCATCATTAAATTCTTGGCTAATTAAATACAACAAATGCCATAACACCTATAAAATTAAAACAACAACAAAAAAAACAATTGTTAATTTATAACAAATACAAAAAAATAAGCATTTAAACGTCACATTTTGTTAATAAATAGAAACGTTAACGCAATTTCGAAAATAATTATTTGTTAAACATAGACATCCGTTTTAGTTCAGCAACAACAACAACAATTTATTTCTATAAATGACAATAACTTTAGAATATCTATTTTTTTAAACTAAAGTTATTTGCTATTTTAGTTGTTGTAATTTAACTTAAAGCACGTTATAGATCAAACGTATTTTGTTAAGATATAAAGATTTTTATTTTTTGTTTATAAATAAATATAATAGAAGTTTTTTAATAGTATTTAACACTTTTTTGTCTTTTTTGCAAAAACGAAAAAAAAAAATTTAAGAAGGGTTTGTATCCAATAGTATTTGTGGTCTTAGAAATATTGTTGTTTTTGTAACGTTTAAAAATGTTGTTGAACTTTTAAAGTCACGATTTTTATGACTTGTAGCACATGAGTTTTGTTTTTTTCTTCTTTTATTTTTACGTTCATTTATTTGAAATTTGCAATATTTTTATTTTGTATATTTCTGCAAGTTTTTTTCTTTCTAGCACGCTTTTTTTTAGCGGTGGCAGATGCGCCTTTAACTTTATGTTAAGCTTTGATTAGCAGTTGTTTTTGTAAGTCAGTCTGCTAGAGTAAAATCGCAAAACGTGTGTACAAAATGTTGACATTTATTACTTGTGCTTAAGATTTGTTAAAAATGTTGTGTAACATTTTGTTGACTGCTTTTTTGCTGCCACTACTACTTCTTGTATTTATTCCTCAAATGCTATTAAGTACAAGAGCTTTTTTTCAAAAAATTGTGTACGCAGTAGATAAAAGTTTGAAAAACTATTTGATGATAATTATGTTAAGTTGTTTGACAAGAAATTATAAATTAGTTAATTAAATATAATGACATTTCTCATTTTCGATTTTCAGAGGAATTTTACAAACATTTTGTGCAATTTATGTATATCAGAGCAAAAATAATCCTAAGCAATAGTCCATTGATTAGTCAGTGGACTAGTTAATAGACTAAGCAATATATTAGTCAACAGCCTATATACTAGACTAAACTATAGACTGAACTATAACCTAGAATATTGTCTACACTTTAGACTAGACTAAAGAATAGATTATAGACTGGACTATAGACTAGACTATATACTAGACTATAGACTAGACTATAGACTAACTATAGACTAGACTATAGACTAGACTATAGACTAGACTATAGACTACTATAGGACTATAGGACTAGACTACTAGACTAGACTATAGACTAGACTATAGACTAGACTATAGACTAGAACTATAGACTAGACTATAGACTAGACTATAGACTAGACTATAGACTAGACTATAGACTAGACTATAGACTAGACTATAGACTAGACTATAGACTAGACTATAGACTAGACTATAGACTAGACTATAGACTAGACTATAGACTAGACTATAGACTAGACTATAGACTAGACTATAGACTAGACTATAGACTAGACTATAGACTAGACTATAGACTAGACTATAGACTAGACTATAGACTAGACTATAGACTAGACTATAGACTAGACTAGACTATAGCTATAGACTAGACTAGACTATAGACTAGACTAGACTAGACTACTAGACTAGACTATAGACTAGACTATAGACTAGACTATAGACTAGACTATAGACTAGACTATAGACTAGACTATAGACTAGACTATAGACTAGACTATAGACTAGACTAGAGACTAGACTATAGACTAGACTATAGACTAGACTATAGACTAGACTATAGACTAGACTATAGACTAGACTATAGACTAGACTATAGACTAGACTATAGACTAGACTAGAATATAGACAACTAGACTATACTAGACTGCTAGACTAGACAATAGACTAGACTATAGACTAGACTATAGACTAGACTATAGACTAGACTATAGACTAGACTATAGACTAGACTATAGACTAGACTATAGACTAGACGATAGACTAGATAATAGACTAGACAATAGACTAGACAATAGACTAGACAATAGACTAGACAATAGACTAGACAATAGACTAGACAATAGACTAGACAATAGAGCTATACAATAGACTAGACAATAGGACTAGACTATAGACTAGACAATAGACTAGACTATAGACTAAACTATAGACTAGACTATACACTAGACTATAGACTAGATTATAGACTACACTATAGACTACACTATAGACTAATTATAGACTAGATTATAGACTAGATTATAACTAGACTATAGACTAGACTATAGAACTAGACTACTGACTAGATTAGACCTAGACTATAGACTACTAGACTAGACGTATGACTAGATATAGACTAGACTATACGAACTAGACTATAGACTAGACTATAGACTAGACTATAGACTAGACTATAGACTAGAACTATAGACTAGACTATAGACTAGACTATAGACTAGACTATAGACTAGGACTATAGACTAGACTATAGACTAGACAATAGACTAGACAATGGACTAGACTATAGACTAGACAATAGACTAGACTATAGACTAGAACTATAGACTAGACTATAGACTAGACTATCGACTAGACTAAGACTAGACTATAGACTAGACTATAGATTAGACTATAGACTAGACTATAGACTAGACTATAGACTAGACTATAGACTAGACTATAGACTAGACTATAGACTAGACTATAGACTAGACTATAGACTAGACTATAGACTAGACTATAGACTAGACTATAGACTAGACTATAGACTAGACTATAGACTAGACTATAGACTAGACTATAGACTAGACTATAGACTAGACTATAGACTAGACTATACACTAGACTATAGACTGGACTATAGACTCGATTATAGACTATACTAGAATATAGTTTAGTCCGAAGATTAATCTCGGAACTATTAACTAGTCATTTTATAATTCTCTTAGAAAATAGTTGATTAAAGGCTAATAAAATTATAATTAATTCTTATGAATTTCAAATTTATAAAATATTTTCAAACTATTATTTTTTTTAATTTAATCAATTCTTATAAACAACTTAAATCCTATTAATAAATATAAAACCCGAAAAAAAACAACTTAAAATCAAAATTAACAATTTAAATTAAAATTTGTAGAAAAAAAAATGGATTTTATTAATAAATTAAAACACTATTAAAGGCAAAATAATTATTAATAAAAAAAGCCTTTAATTTAATAAACATGAAAACCGGCTCGTTAACTAACAGTTTTGGTATTTAACTATTTTTTTTGTTTTTTTTTTTTTTTTTTAAATTCTTGTAAAAAAATAAGAAAATTGTCAAATCATTGATTAAATATTTGCCAAGAAATTCACAAAAAAAACACAACTTATTTCAAATAAACTTTGATATTTAACTAAGAAGCTTTATAAAGAAGATGATTCGTTTGATGCTTGTTAAAATATCAAAATGGAAATAAATAAAAAAAAAACTTGATTTTTAAAAACATAAATAAAAACAATAATAATGTAATGCTTAAGCAAATACTTAAAAGCCTATTCGTAAGAAGTCTATAACTGGTCTTTAAAAAAAAAAGTTTTCAAACAGCTTCTTAAAAAACCATAAAATCATGTAAGAAATATTTGAAAAAAAAACGAAAACTATTTAAATTATAAAGCTTATGTCATGGTGTGAGTGTGTTAAAATAGTTGGTAAATAATTTATACTACATTTAACATTTATGTTAAGACATTTGCTGAGATAATATACTGAAATTTACACATTAAGACAATGAAAAGGAAAGGGGTGGTTCCATTTTAAATGCATAAATAAATTCCCAATTATTTAGTGCCATAAATGGCTACTACACACTGTATGCATTACTTAGGGTTAGTTATGTAGTTCATGGTTAATAAGCTGATACTAATATATAAAACTTCTTCAAGTTTTTATGATCCCTCGCCAGCAGCTTAAATATTATTCGATATATTAAGGAAGAAGTTAACACTTTTAGCAGAGTTTGAAGTCTCGAATCCTTTTTCATTTCTCCTAAGAAAGCCGTTACTTTTCAAATTGCAAAAAAAAATTTTTACTGTGCTCCTCAAATATGAAACTCCCCTTAAATTTATGCATGATTTTCAAAAATGAATCTCAAATGTGTGTGAATCTTTTCTTGTATTATTTTATATGTATGTTTTAATGTTGTTATTGTTGTGTTCACTGGTTTTAAGCTTCTTTTTCTGTAGTTCTACAAGTTTTAATATTTTTTTATAGTATTTTTTTTTTTTGTTAATTTAACAATGAAATTAAAAGTGGTTTCTTTTTTTTCTTGAAATTTTTTTGTAAAACCCATTAACAAGTACTATGGGCCTGCGGATAGCGAATGATATCAAGAACATGTTTGTTTATAAAAATTAAATTAAAAATTCTGTTTTTTTTTAAAAACAACAACATGTTAGCTTTTTATAATTTATATATATAAAAAAACAAAAACAAACCCACTTAAATTAAAAAAAATCATAAAATATGTCTGATTTTTTTTTTATTTTTTTCTGTGCATAAAGGTTAACAAGTTTTCTTTTTTTACAACATTTGGACAACTCGCAAAGGCAACGACATTAGTTAAAGATTTATTTCAATAATATTATTTAACATTAAGTCAAATGGTAAATTAAATATATATTTTAGAAGAAAAAACACATCGTATTTTATGGGAATGGAAAAATTGTTTAGATGCTGGGAAAATAAAAGTTCAATTAAAATATTTGTAAAGAAGGAAAAATCTATTAAGATTATAGATTTGAGACTAGATAAGATCAAAAACTAAACTAGAGGCAAGACTTTAGACTAACCTTTAAACTAGACTATAGACCAATCTATAGACTAGACCAACAACAGACTACACTATAGTCCTCGCTAAAGACTCGGCTATAAACTAGACTAAAGATTATACTATATAGAAACTAGACTATAGACTAGACCATATAATAGACTATAGAATAGACTGGACTATAGACTAGACTATAGACTAGACTATAGACTAGACTATAGACTAGACTATAGACTAGACTATAGACTAGACTATAGACTAGACTATAGACTAGACTATAGACTAGACTATAGACTAGACTATAGACTAGACTATAGACTAGACTATAGACTAGACTATAGACTAGACTATAGACTAGACTATAGACTAGACTATAGACTAGACTATAGACTAGACTATAGACTAGACTATAGACTAGACTATAGACTAGACTATAGACTAGACTATAGACTAGACTATAGACTAGACTATAGACTAGACTATAGACTAGACTATAGACTAGACTATAGACTAGACTATAGACTAGACTATAGACTAGACTATAGACTAGACTATAGACTAGACTATAGACTAGACTATAGACTAGACTATAGACTAGACTATAGACTAGACTATAGACTAGACTATAGACTAGACTATAGACTAGACTATAGACTAGACTATAGACTAGACTATAGACTAGACTATAGACTAGACTATAGACTAGACTATAGACTAGACTATAGACTAGACTATAGACTAGACTATAGACTAGACTATAGACTAGACTATAGACTAGACTGTAGACTAGACTATAGACTAGACTATAGACTAGACTATAGACTAGACTATAGACTAGACTATAGACTAGACTATAGACTAGACTATAGACTAGACTATAGACTAGACTATAGACTAGACTATAGACTAGACTATAGACTAGACTATAGACTACTAGACTATAGACTAGACTATAGACTAGACTATAGACTAGACTATAGACTAGACTATAGACTAGACTATAGACTAGACTATAGACTAGACTATAGACTAGACTATAGACTAGACTATAGACTAGACTATAGACTAGACTATAGACTAGACTATAGACTAGACTATAGACTAGACTATAGACTAGACTTTAGACTAGACTAGACTTTAGACTAGACTATAGACTAGCCTTGCGACTAGACTATAGACTAGACTGTAGACTAGACTAGATTGTAGACTAGACTATAGACTAGACTATAGACTAGACTTTAGACTAGACTTTAGACTAGACTATAGACTAGACTATAGACTAGACTATAGACTACACTATAGACTAGACTATAGACTACACTATAGACTAGACTATAGACTAGACTATAGACTAGACTATAGACTAGACTATAGACTAGACTATAGACAAGACTATAGACTAGACTATAGACTAGACTATAGACTAGACTATAGACTAGACTATAGACTAGACTATAGACTAGACTATAGACTAGACTATAGACTACACTATAGACTAGACTATAGACTAGACTATAGACTAGACTGGACTAGACTATAGACTGGACTAGACTATAGACTGGACTAGATTATAGACTAGACTATAGACTGGACTAGACTATAGACTAGACTAGACTATAGACTTGACTAGACTATAGACTAGACTATAGACTAGACTATAGACTAAACTATAGACTAAACTATAGACTAGACTATAGACTAGACTATAGACTAGACTATAGACTAAACATAGACTAGACTAGACATAGACTAGACTATAGACTAGACTATAGACTAGACTATAGACTAGACTATAGACTAGACTATAGACTAGACTATAGACTAGAACTATAGACTAGACTATAGACTATAGACTATAGACTAGACTTTAGACTAGACCCTAGATAAGACACTTTAGACTAGACTAGAGACTAGACTATAGTCTACACTTTAGACACGACTGTAGACTAGACTATAAAATATAGATTAAATTAGACTATAGAGTAGACTATAAACTAGATTATAGACTAGACTATTGACTAGACTACAGAGTAGACTATAGACTGGACTATAGTCTATACTATAGACTGGACTATAGTCTAGGATCTAGACCAGACCCTAGTCAAGTTTGCAATTGTTAACCAATTTATTTTTTTGCAAAATTCCAGTTTCCCAACTCCTGCAGATACTTTTCAAATATTTTAAGACATTTGATTAAATCATTTTTTATTTCTCCTTGCAAATTCCCTTTTGTTTACATTTCCACACATTTCATTATTTTCTATTAAAGTGTAAATAACAATTTACATTGTTGCTAAAGCCACGTTTGTCTCTTAAGTCTTTTGTGTTGTAAGAAATAATAATGGAAACAAGCAAACTATTGTTTTGTTTTTGCTTACATATAGTGTGTAAAAAACATATAATTTTTTAAATCCTTAACGGTGTTATTTTGTTATTGTTTAACATTTAATTAAACTTATTTTGACGTTTATTTCTTAAGTCTTTTGTTTGCGTTTTTTTTTTTTTTTTGGTTAAGTAGAAAAACAAAGCAAAAAATCATAGTTTTAAAATATAAGCAAATATTTGTTAATGTTTGTTAAACATATTTTTGAATATTAGAAATATTTAATAAGTTGTAAAGAGGTTTGAACGTTTGAACAAGCGGTCTTAAGTTTTCATAATATTTTAATAGAAACGTGTTTGCAAACATTAAATCCCTTCACAAATTCCTTAAATTTCTTTAAATTAAAAAAAACTTAAACTTTTGCTTTCAAATTTATTTATGTTTTTGGCAGAAATAAAATTTTTAGATTTTTCATGGTATGACGCAACTAATTTAATTCAATTTGTTTGCGTTTATTTTGTATTTTTTCGCCATAATTTGCATTTCAGCCATTCAAATATAACAATTTTTATAGTAGATTATTAGGCTAAACAAAAACAACAACAACAACAAAACTGAAACTATAACACTAGCTTTATAATAATAAATTAATAATAGCGCAAAACTGAAAATAACAATAATTTTGCAAGGCCGTTCACTTAATTGTGTTTACAAAGAGATAGAGAGAGGAAGAGGGAGAGAGAGACAGACCTGGGGAATTTTTATATATAACAATTTGTTTAAAACAAAAAAACACTTTCAATTAAAACAATTTAAATTTATGCTAAAAAATTTACTAAAATTTTTGTATTTTTCATTTTAGGAACACATACAAGAAGTTCTCGACAAATGGACCCAAATTGATGATGAAATTTGGGCTAAAGTAATTGTCTTTGAACGTAATCGTCGTGTGGCCAAAGCCTATGCTCGAGCACCAGTATTAACCATAAATGGTTCAGATGATGGCTTTGATGGCATGAGGTAATTTTATACTTAAACTTTTTAATTATACTTCTTTTTTTCTATTTTGCTACTTTTTTATGATTTTTCTTCTTCTATTTTCTTAAAGTGATTAAATATTGTTTAAAGTTTATTTTTGCTTTTAATTTCTTACCCTTGACCTAGAAACTGAAAAAAAAACACAGCTACTAAATACCACCTATTATTTATGCTTAAAAACTAATAAATTTAAGACCCACTGACGTAAACGCATCAAATTGTTATTTAAAATAAAATGATAGATATACCGACAGACAGTCAGACAAACCCTAACAACATCAATATCACTCAGTATGTTTAAAATATTAATCAAATCTTTTATAAAAGCTTTTTTTTATAGTTTTATAATTTAATGTTAAAAGAATTTTAATAGATAAAATATTTAAAACAATCAAAAAATGTTAATTTACCACTTAATAATTTAACTTAATTACTATGAGAGTGGTAATTCATAGCTGCATATATATTTTTTTTAATTTAAAAAAAAAATCACAAAATTAGTATTTTTATTTAAAATGACAAGGCGAAATTTTATTAACATTTCTTGCTTATTGATGACATATTAAAGCCCTTTGGTATATATTAACCAGGTATTTATATTAAAAAAAGAAGTTTAATGACCTTAACATTTAAAACTTGAAAAGATTCATATCAAAGTAGCTTAATTTAAAAATAAAATCTCAAAATTCAATATCTTTTGACTTTAGACTAGTTTATAGTTTGGACTATGCGACAGTTAATAGTTTGGCCTATAGCACTTTATAATCGGGAATATACAATAGTTTATAATATAGACTATAGATCAGTTAATAGTCAGGACTATAGATCAGTTAATAGTAAGGACTATAGACCAGTTTATAGTCGGGACTATATAATAGTGTCTAGTCTGGACTATAGACCAGTTTTAGTCTGGGCTGTAGACCATATTATAGTCTGGCCTATAGACTAGTTTATAGTCTGGCCTATAGACTGATTTATAGTCTAAACTATAGACTAGTTTATAGTCTGGACTATAGACTAATTTATAGTCTGGACTATAGAAAAATTTATAGTCTGGACTATAGACTAATTTATAGTCTGGACTATAGACTAATTTATAGTCTGGCCTATAGACTAATTTATAGTCTGGACTATAGACTAGTTTATAGCCTGGAATATAGATTAGTGTATAGTCTAGACTATAGACTAGTTTATAGTCTGGACTATAGACTAGTTTATAGTCTGGACTATAGACTAGTTTATAGTCTGGATTATAGACTAGTTTTTAATCTGGACTATAGTTTAATCTATCGTCTGTACTACGGTTTAGTCTATGTTTTGGTCGGTAGTGCTGACTATAGTTTAGTGGGTAATCTGGTCCATAGTCGAATCTATGTTCTGAACTTAACTCTGCTCTATAGTCTGAATTATATTACAGTTTATAATCTAGTATATAGTCTAGTCTATAGTCTAGTCTATAGTCTAGTCTATAGTGTAGTCTATAGTGTAGTCTATAGTCTAGTCTATAGTCTAGTCTATAGTCTAGTCTATAGTGTAGTCTATAGTGTAGTCTATAGTCTAGTCTATAGTCTAGTCTATAGTGTAGTTTATAGTCTAGTCTATAGTCTAGTCTATAGCCTAGTCTATAGTCTAGTCTATAGTCTAGTCTATAGTCC
>NW_023994992.1:0-173044 GCF_015586225.1 Lucilia sericata
ATGTATGTATAAGTACACATTGGTTATAAGTACATGCTGGATATTATTGTCCCCTAAGACTTCATTTGTAATAATTATAATGGATTAAAAAAATATATATTCATTCATTCATTCATTTGCATTCATTCATACCTTTAGGTTATAAGAATATGATTACAACATTTTAGTAAGAATTTTAATTTTTATTAAAGAGAATCTTATGGAACAAAATTTATTAAATATTTATAGAAAATTGTCTAGAAAACTTTTAGAAAAATGTTCAAGAAGAAGATCATTAAAAATTTATCCATTTAAAAATAGTAGTAGAAATACTACTTTTTGAAAAAAGTTATAATATCATTAATTGTTTGTTTAAATTATAATTTAGCAAAATTATAACTTGAAGAAAATTTTCGTTTACCCAATATTTGCTATTTATAGCCGAAAAAAACATCCTTTTTCCTTATTTAACCTTAATTTGTAATAATTCTTTTACATATTTGAACTATTCCAAATTGTTTTTGCACTTTTGTGGTTAATATTAAGGTTAAATACTTTTTTTTATTTATAATGAAAACAGAAAAAATACATAAATGCGACACTATAAATAACATTAACCAAGAAAACAAAAAACAGCAAATTGAGTACATAGCAAAAACACCAAATATATGAATGACTAAATGAATAAATGAATGATGGAACGTGTATGTGACGGACTGAATGGCAAAATAATTATAATTTGCATAAAACTAAAAAAAATTGAAATACATTTGTTCACACACATATGCTTTAAAGCTATTCTAGTAAAATGTTTCAAATAGTTATGGTGGCAAAGAAAACATACACGCACTAATAAGCAAAAGGTGGTAACTTGAGATATAATTATTTTTTAAATTTAAGAGCAAAATAATTAAAATAAGGCAATTAAACTAGTTTGTTTTATTTGTGAATAATATATGATAAATTGTGTAAAATTTTAAACATTTTTTTACACAAAATGAAAAATTTTTAGAATTTCTTTTAATTTAATTAAAACTGTAGTTAGAGTCTTTGGCTTTTTAGGGTTCACTCCACAATTATAGCAATACTTTTATGAATTAAAACTACCGCATTAGAAATACTTATATGCTCGAGTATTTGTTTGCAGATTTAAATGTTACACTACTTATGTGTTTGAGTGTAGTTTCAGTTTTGTTTTTTCTTTTTGGTAGGGGGAAACCTAAATAAATTTGCTCGTAGCGTACTTACAATTTAAGGTAACAATTTTATTTGTTATATTATTATTACTATTATGGTCGTGTTGTTATAGTTGTTGCTATTTTTTTGTTGCCATTTTATAGCCATCATGTGGTTAAAGGTATTTTACAAAACTCGTCATCGTTGTTAAGCAAAAAAAAAAATGGGTGATGTAGGGGAAACAGTTTGGCTAGACAAAACGAATTTTGAAAATGCTGCCAAAAACATAAAAATAAACATATAGACTAGACTCTATACTAGACTCTAGACTAGACTCTAGACTATAGGCTAGACTATAGGCTAGACTATAGACAAGACTATAGACTATGCTACAGACTAGACTATAGACAAGACTATAGACTAGACTATTGACTAGACTATAGACTAGGCTAGACTATAGACTAGACTATAGACTAGACTATAGACTAGACTATAGACTAGACTATAGACTAGACTATAGACTAGACTATAGACTAGACTATAGACTAGACTATAGACTAGACTATAGACTAGACTATACTAGACTATAGACTAGACTATAGACTAGACTATAGACTAGACTATAGACTAGACTATAGACTAGACTATAGACTAGACTATAGACTAGACTATCGACTAGACTATAGACTAGACTATCGACGACTATAGACTAGACTATAGACTAGACTATAGACTAGACTATAGACTAGACTATAGACTAGACTATAGACTAGACTATAGACTAGACTATAGACTAGACTATAGACTAGACTATAGACTAGACTATAGACTAGACTATAGACTAGACTATAGACTAGACTATAGACTAGACTATAGACTAGACTATAGACTAGACTATAGACTAGACTATAGACTAGACTATAGACTAGACTAGACTAGACTATAGACTAGACTAGACTAGACTATAGACTAGACTATAGACTAGACTATAGACTAGACTATAGACTAGACTATAGACTAGACTATAGACTAGACTATAGACTAGACTATAGACTAGACTATAGACTAGACTATAGACTAGACTATAGACTAGACTATAGACTAGACTATAGACTAGACTATAGACTAGACTATAGACTAGACTATAGACTAGACTATAGACTAGACTATAGACTAGACTATAGACTAGACTATAGACTAGACTATAGACTAGACTATAGACTAGACTATAGACTAGACTATAGACTAGACTATAGACTAGACTATAGACTAGACTATAGACTAGACTATAGACTAGACTATAGACTAGACTATAGACTAGACTATAGACTAGACTATAGACTAGACTATAGACTAGACTATAGACTATAGACTAAGTACTATGATGACTAAGTAGCTAGACTATAGACTAGACTATAGACCAGACTATAGACCAGACTATAGACCAGACTATAGACCAGACTATAGACCAGACTATAGAGGAGACTATGGACTAAATTATAGACTAGACTATAGACTAGATTATAGACTTAGACTATAGACTAAACTATAGACAAGACTATAGACTAGACTACAGACTAAACTATAGACTAGACTATAAACTAGACTATAGACTAGACTATAGGACTAGACTATAGACTAGACTATAGACTAGACTATAGACTAGACTATAGACTAGACTATAGACTAGACTATAGACTAGACTATAGACTAGACTATAGACTAGACTATAGACTAGACTATAGACTAGACTATAGACTAGACTATAGACTAGACTATAGACTAGACTATAGACTAGACTATAGACTAGACTATAGACCAGACTAGACTATAGACCAGACTATAGACCAGACTAGAGGAGGCTATGCACTAAATTATATACTAGACTATAGACTATGGACTAAACTATAGACTAGACTATAGACTAGACTACAAACTAAACTATAGACTAGACTATAAGCTAGACTATCGACTAGACTATAGACTAGTCTATAGCCTAGACTATAAACATGACTATAGACTAGTTCTGTCGTGGGTTAAAAGTGCTAAAATACTGAATTTTCCATGTCTTTTAGGTAGGGTGTTTAAATAATTGTAGAAAACATTTTAAAATAATATTATTACGTTCAAATGTGTTTTTATACTGTTTCAGTTTTTTTTTTTTTTTTGTTTTTTTGCCAAAAGATGATTCATAACTTTGTTTTCTGGTTTGCTTTTTGTTGCTGCTTCGTTTTGGCTTTTATTATTTTTATACGTTTTTTGATAATTCTTTATATTTTTGTGTTATTTGTTTGGTTTTTTGTTTAAATTGTTAAGAAATTAACAAAATAAACTGGTTTTCACCAAGATTTACAGATTATTTGCATAACATCATAAATTTTATTTAAAAACAACAATACACAACGATAATAAAATAAATAAAAAGTAACAAATAAAATTGCAAAAAATTTTGAACAAATTTAAATACAAAAAAAAAAATAGATTTTAAAAAACATTAAAATACAAATTCTAATAAAACAAACAAAAAGCTTTTCATACTCTACTTTAAATTATTAATTGTATTAACAAGTGGGTGTTTTAAAAGTGTCAATATTACAGCATTTTGAAAAGTCAAATTAAACCTACCCACTTAATAGATATTAAAACATTCTAAAATTTTACACCATTTCCCGCAAAATAAGCTATTTTTAATAAATTTTCAACAAATTTTTAATGTTTTTTTTTTGCCAAAATTTTGCAAAAATTTAGTACCTTTACGTAATATTTTAAAATTTTTCTATTTTTACAAAATTATGAAATTTTTTGTAAAAAGTAGTATTTCTACTACTATTTTTAAATCGAAAATTTTTCATGATTTTGTAATCTTTATAGCCTATTTAACAAATTCTATTCAAAATTTTACAAAAATTAGTACTTTTTGTTAAAATGTAGTGTCCAGTTTAGTACTACTTAAGCCGTTTATTTTAGCATTTTATTTTCGCAATACTTTCTAATTGAATTAACAAAGTATTTAACACTTTGTTATTAATAATAAACACATTTTTTTAAATTTAAATTAGAAAGTTTATTGATGATTAAAAACAAAAATTCTTTTTTTGTGCATTATTTTTTACCAAAACGGGTTTCATTGAAATTAAACCTCAAATAACACCAGGGGTTAAAAAGGGAACTTTAAGAATAAGAAAGATAAATAGACTATAGAGTATATACATATGTATAGAGTAAATACGAGACATTAAAAAAATGTAGGAAAAAGTATAATTCTGTTAAATTTTCCATCCCTGCTTCAATTCAAAAACGATCTGTCTATCTCCTTTTGAAATAAAAAAACACGTCATTTCACAGCCGGATTTAAAAACAATTTCTTTTAAAACCAAATAATTTTTAATTGTTTTGTTTGTTTTATTTTGCAAAATTAGTTTTGAAAAAGCAAAAAAACATTAGAAAACATGTGGGAGCAAAAATTTAATTGAATTTCAATTGCTTTTATCTATGAAAAGCATCAATAACTCTTTAATACCGTTATATAATTTTTTGATTAAAAAAAAAAATCAATTACTCTTTATAAATAATTAAACAAATTTTGAAAAAAGTAGTTTTTCTTCCCCCTTAACGAAAAGTACTTTACTTTAACTTGTGATTTTTTATAGCTTTTCGATCATATTTATTTCTTTTTTTTTTTAAATATATTTAAATTTTATAATAATTTATATATTTTTGAAAACTACAGAGAATTTACTTTCTATTGATATAACATTTTTATAGCATTTCTTTGCTATATAACAAATAACTTAAGTCAAAAGTAACATTTTAAACAAAAAAATGCAGTTTTCATCTTTTTAATATAATAAGTTTAATAAGTTTTTGTCCTTTTTAATAAATATTTTTCAAAATATTGAAATTATTTTAAGATTTCTAAAAAATAGACACGAAGAGCTTTTTCATGATATAAAATAGTTGAACATTTGTTCTCGTTCTTAGAGCAAATAACTTAAGTCTAAAGTATTGTTTTGAAAAAATAGTATTATTTAATTTTTAAATATTTTAAATTTTTTTTTTGTGTTTTGAGGAAATACCTATATTAAGCTTTCCGGTGATATATAACACTTAAACCTTTTCTCACTCTAACGTTAAATAACTTCAAAAAATGTTACTTTTGAATTTTTAGTATTTTTAAAGATTTTGGTGTTTTAAAGAAATACCTATGAAAATATTGAAATTATTTAAGTATTTCAAAAAAGTAGACATGATGAGCTTTCCCATGATATAAAATAGTTGTTAATTTTTTCTCGCTCTTAGAGCAAATAACTTAAGTCTAAAGTGATGCTTTCAAAAAATCTTACTTTATAATTTTTGGTATTTTTTAAATTTTTTGTTCTTTTAAAAAATTTATTTAAAAATATTTAAATAATTTTTATAGTTTAAATAATTTTTATAGTAGACACAATTACCTTTCCGTTGATATATAACACTTAAACCTTTTCTCTCACTCTAAGGTTAAATAACTTAGGTGTAAAGCATTCAAAAAATCGTAATTTTGATTTTTAAAATGGTTTGTGTTTTAAAGAAATAGCTATAAAAATATTGAAATTTTTTAAAGATTTTCAAAAAATAGACACGATTAGCTTTCCCATGATATAAAATAGTTATACAGTTTTTCTCTTAGAGTAAATAATTTAAGTCTAAAGTGATGCTTTAAAAAAAATGTGATTTTTATTTTTTGATATTTTTAAAGTTTTAGATCCTATAGAAAATTTTTATAAAAATATTTCAATAATTTTTATAGTTTTGAAAAGTAGACATAATTACCTTTCCGTTAATATATAATATTTAAACCTTTCTCTCACTCTAAGGTTAAATATCAGAAGTGTAAAGTAAAGCTTTCAAAAAATCGTAATTTTAATTTTTTGGTATTCTTAAAGTTTTTGATCTTTTAGAAAATTTTTATAAAAATGTTTTAATAATTTTTATAGTTTTGAAAAGTAGACACAATTACCTTTCCGTTGATATATAATACTTAAAACTTTCTCTCACTCTAAGGTTAAATAACTTAAGTGTAAAGTAAAGCTTTCAAAAAATCTTAATTTTGATTTTTTTGTATTTTTAAAGTTTTTGATCTTTTGATCTTTGAAATTTTGAAATCATTTTTATAGTATTGAAAATAGACATAGACCTTTCTAATGATATACAATATGCCTGCCATTTCTCATTCATAGGGCAAATAACTTATGTCAAAACTAACGCTTTAGAAAAATTGTATCTTTAAATTTTTATTATTTCTTAAGTATTTTTGTGTTTTAATAAAATACGTATAAAAATTTTGTGATTTCTGTAAATTAAACACCATAAGCTTTCCGATGATATATAATAGTAAAAGCTTTTTTGTGTTTCTTTGCTTAAATAACTTAAGTCAAAAGTAACGCTTTAGAAAAATCGTACTTTTAATTATTTTTTTATTGAAATTTTTTGTGTTTTAATAAAATACTTAAAAACATTTCGAAAAAGTTGTAGAATTTCTATAAACTGGACAAAATTAGCTTTCCAATGATATATAATATTAATATATTATTTGTGTTGCTTTACTTAAATAACTTAAGTCAAAAGTAAGGCTTTAGCAAAATCGTACTTTCGAATTTTTGTAGTTATTGAATTTTTTTATGTTTTAGTAAAATACGTATAAATATTTCGAAAAAAATTTACGATTTCTATGAACTAAACACAATTAGCTTTCCGATGATATATAATAGTAATACCATTTCTGTGTTACTTTACTTAAATAACTTAAGTCTAAAATTATGGTTTAAAAAAATCGTACTTTTGGATTTTTGTTGATATTGAAGTTTTTTGTGTTTTAATAAAATACGTATAAATATTTTGAAAAAATTTTTGGATTTCTGTGAACTAGACACCATAAGCTTTCCGATGATATGTAATAGTTATACATTTTGTGTCTCTTATGTAAAATAACTTAAGTCAAAACTAACGCTTTGAAAAAAATATTATTATATTTTTCAATTTTGAATAGTTTTTTGTCATTTAAAAAAAATACATATTAAAATATTGAATAATTTTTATAGTTTTGAAAACTAGACTCAATAACTTTTTCAATGATATAACATAAGAGTACTTTTTGTCTTTAATAAAGCAAATATCGTATTTGAAAAGTGACCTCTTGCTAAAAAAAATCCTTTTAATATTTTTATTAGTTATTTAGTTTTTTTTTAGTATTTTTTTTTTAATTTTTTAATAAAATTTTGAAATTATTTCTAGAATTTTGAAAACTAGATTTCACAAGCTTTCATATGATATACAAGTTTATATGTTTCTCTTTTATAAATGACGCAAATGTTTAAACTTTTAAATAAAAAATGCATAATTTTTTTGGATGAATCATATTTTGTGAATTTTAAATAATCTCTTGAGCTTTTAAACAAAATCACATAAATTTTAAACCTATTTATTAGCAATTGTTGTTGTTGTTATTTTTCTATAATATTATTAACCGGACACTTATTCTGTCTCGAGTTTTTTTTTTGTGAGTGACTGATAGATATATTATTGTATAAAAACCGCCGATATATTATTGTCTATATGAGTAAAGAGTAGTGGTAAACCTTGAATTAAAATACAACTTTCAAGTGGTTAATAAGTTTATATTGTTGTTGTTTTTTTTTTTGCAAAATTAATACAATGAGTTTTTTTAAACAACAAATACAATTATTATTATATTTTTTAATATACAAAACACGTTAAATACAAAAAAGTTTTAAAAACGGATTTATTAACAAAAAAACTTTAAAAAAATTCTGAAATAATTATAGAAAATTAAAACAGGAATTTTTTTAAATAATTTGCCAATTTAAAAAAGTGCTAAATTTTAAAAAAAAATAATTGGAGTAATAATTTAAAATGTAGCATATTTGATATTTAAAAGAATTAAATTAAAATTAAAATAAATATTTCATTATTTCCTTAAAAACAGGAAATGAGAAGAAAACTTTGGGTTTTTCTCTTTTAAATTTAATTACCTTAACCATTTGCCTCTCTTAGGTTAAATAGCTTATGTCAAAAATTAAACTTTGAAAAAAAATTACATTTTAGTTTTTAAATTTTTAAAGTTTTTTGTCTTAAAAAACATGCGTATCAAAATATAAGTAAGTTTTGTAAACTAGACATAATTAGCTTTCATATGATATAAAATAGTTATAGTTTTTGTTTATCTTAGATAAAATAACTTAAGTCAAAATTTACATTTTCAAAAAATTACACTTTTTTATTTTCTTTATTTTGAAAGTATTTTTTGTCATTTAAAGAGAATACATATTAAAATATTGAAATAAGTTTTAGAGTTTTGTAAAGTAGATACAATTAGCTTTCCAATGATATATAATAATAACACTTTTTGTCTCAATTTGGTAAAATAACTTAAGTCAAAGTTTACGTTTTCAAAATTTTTACTTTAAAATTTTTGTTATTTTCGAAGTTTTTGTCATTTTTAAAACATGCATATTAAAATATTGAAATAAGTTTTAGATTTTTGAAAATCAGATACAATTACCTTTCCGATGATATATTATAATTATACTTTTTATCTCAAGTTGGTAAAATAGCTTAAGGCAAACTTTTTCAAAAAATTTTACTTCAAAATTTTTTAAACTTTGAAAGTTTTTTATCTTATTTTTTCAAAACATATTAAAATTATAAGTTAATTTTTAAAGTTTTGAAAAGTAGTTGCAATTACCTTCCGTTGATGTATAATAATAATACTTTTTGTCTCAATGTGTTAAAATAGCTTAAGTCGAAATTTCCATTTTCAAAAAATTGTACTTTTGAATTTCTCATATTTTTTTTTTTTTTTTTTTTTTTTTTTTTTTTAAAGAAAACATTTTAAAATATTGAAATAAGTTTTAGAGTTTTTATAAGTAGACACCATTATCTCTCCGATGATGTATAATAGTTAAGCCTTATGCCTCTTTTAGAACAAATAGACAAAATTTAGTTTTTCTAAAAAATCGCTTTTTTGCACTATATTATTGAAATTTTTTTTGTCATTTTCAAAAAATTTTGAAATGTTTTTTAAAGTTTTGAAAAGTAGACACAATTAGCTTTACAATGATATATAATAATTATACCTTTTGTCTTAATTTGCTAAAATAGCTTAAGTCAAAATTTACTTTTTCAAAAAATTTTTTTCATATTTTTTAAGTATTTTTGTCTTCTTTAAAAAGCATATTAAAATATTTAAATATTGTTCAGAGATTTAAAAAGTAGATAAAATTACCTCTCCGATGATATATAATAGTTATATATTTTATCACAATTTGATAAAATAGCTTAAGTCAAAATTTACTTTTTCATAAAATTTAACTTTTTAATTTTTGTTATTTTGAAAGTTTATAGTCTTTTTAAAAAAGTCTATATTAAAATATTGAAATAAGTTTTAGAGTTTTGAAAACTAGACACAATTACCTTTCCGATGATATAAAATAGTTAGATCCTTTATCGCTGTTTTAGAACAAATAACCTTAGACAAAATTAAGGTTTTCAAAATATTGTACTTCTTATTTTTTGTAATTTTGGAAGTTTTTTTTCTTAAAAAAACTATATATTAAAATTTTTAAATATTTTTTTAAATTTATGAAAAGTAGACACAATTACCTTTCCATTGATATATAATAATTATATCTTTTATGTCAATTTGGTAAAATAGCTTAAGTCAAAATTTAGTTTTTAAAAAAATTTTACTTTTTAATCTCTAATATTTTTGAAGTTTTTTTGTATTTTTCTGAAAAAAATATTAGAATATTGAAAAATTTTTTAAATTTTGAAAAATATACACAATTACCTTTCCGTTGATATATAAAAGTTATACATTTCGTATTTAATTTTTTGTTTTGCAATATTTTTTCATAATGTTTTCCCAGATTTTCTATTATTTCCTTTATTTTTCCGCCAATTTCTAACTGTTTGCTAATTCTATTGTATTACATTTTAAAAAAATTTTGATAAAATTTGAAATTTAATTGTAATTGTAAAGCTGTCATGTAGTTTTTTATTTATAAAACTTTATATTTTTTTATAACTGAAGTTCATTAACTTGGTCATGTTTAGTGTTTTTGTTTTTTTTTTTTTTTGCTGTTACTGGTTGATTCATGCAATATTTAACAAATGATCTCATTTTTGTTGAAAAATTTTGCCAGGTCATTTAACTGATTTTTGCTTTTTTAACGTTTATATCGATTATTTATTTCAATTTTTTTCGTAAAGCATTAAATTCGTGCTGATTGCTAAAAATGTTTCATTTTTAAATTTTGTTTAGTTAACAAAAACCTTATTAAATATATTTTTTGAAAACAAAATTATTTCAAAATTTTGTTTTAGTATAGTTGTTGTTAGTTTATAGGTTATTGATAAAAGCCCACATTAATTACAAAATTTTATACTTATATAGACAAATCAACTAAATAGCAAACATTATAGATGGATATCTATCTATCATTAATAATGTTAGTTTTATCTTTCATATTTCTATTAATTCTTAATGGTGTTTTCATAATTTATAATAAGATTTCAAAGAATCTATAATTATAGCCAAAAAATTAGTTAAACAACTTTTAGTTAAAAAATTTTAGGAAATCAAAAAATGAATAAAACTAAAACCAGAAATCATTAACGAAAAGCAAAAGTTTTGCAGGGATTCCCAAATGTTCGAAAATGTAAACAAAATTAACTGTAAATTATTAAAATAATCATGTGTTATAAGAAAATTCAAATAATTTACAAAATTTTCCTGAATTTAAGCTGATTTTTCGAACTTCGAAAATTCGAACTTAATTTCGAAATTTCCAAAACCTGCCAAAAATCTCTAAATTGTAGCTAAATGTATCTTTTATTAAAAATTATAGCTTAAGTATCAAATTTTGTTCAATTTGAGCAAAATTAGTAATGTTCGAAAATCCGAACTTAATTTCGAAATTTCCAAAATCTACTAAAAATTTCTAAATTGTAGCTAAAACTTATCTTTTATTAAAAATTAGCAAATTTTCTTAAATTTGAACAACATTTTTAATGTTCGAAAATTCAAACTTAATTTCGAAATTTCCAAAACCTGCCAAAAATCTCTGAATTGTATCTAAAACTTATCTTTTAATAAAAATTATAGCTAAAGTGTAAATTTTCTTCAATTTGATCCAAATTTGTAATGCTCAAAAATTCGAAATTAATAAAAACTGCCAAAAATCTCTAAATTGTAGCTTAAATGTATCTTTGAATAAAAATTATAGTTAAAGTAGCAAATTTTCCTAAATTTGGGCAAAATTTGTAATGTTCGAAAATTCGAACTTAATTTCGAAATTTCCAAAACCTGCTAAAAATCTCTGAATTGTAGCTAAAACTTATCTTTTATTAAAATTTATAGCTAAAGTAACAAATTTTCTTAAATTTGTACATTTTTTGTATAATTTTCAATGTTCGAAAATTCGAACTTAATTTCGATATTAACAAAAATGTCTAAAAATCGATAAAATTGAACTTTAATTTGGTTTTATTCAAAAATTATGTTTAGATATAACATTTTTCTTCATTTTAAGCCAATTTTTTTGATGTTCGAAAATTCGAACTTAATTTCGAATTTAATAAAAATGTATAAAAATCGCCCAAATTTTACTTTTATGTGGTATTATTATAAAATTATGTTTAGATATAACATTTTTCTTCATTTTAGGCAAAATTTTTTGATGTTCGAAAATTCGAACTTAATTTCGAAATTAACAAAAATGTCTAAAAATCGCCAAAATTTAATTTTAATATGATTTTATTATAAAATGATGTTTAGATATAACAGTTTTCTTCATTTTAAGCCAAATTTTTTGATGTTCGAAAATTCGAACTTAATTTCGAAATTAACAAAAATGTCTAAAAATCGCCAAAATTTAATTTTAATATGATTTTATTATAAAATGATGTTTAGATATAACAGTTTTCTTCATTTTAAGCCAAATTTTTTGATGTTCGAAAATTCGAACTTAATTTCGAATTTAACAAAAATGTCTAAAAATCGCCTAAATTTAACTTTAATGCAGTTTTATCATAAAATTAGGACTATATATAACGTTTTTCTTAATTTTATGTCAAATTTTTTTATGTTCGAAAATTCGAAATTAATTTCGAATATTTCAAAAATGTCTTAAAATCGAGAAAATTTTAACTTTAATGTGATTTTATTCTAAAATTATGTTTAGATATAACACATTTCTTAATTTTGTGTATAACATTTTTTTTTCATTTTGTGTAAAATTTTTGATGTTCGAAAATTCGAACTTAATTTCGAAATTAACAAAAATATCTAAAATTCGCCTTAATGTGATTTTATGCCAAAACTATGACTATATATGACATTTTTCTTCATTTTGTGCATAATTGGTAGATGTTCGAAAATTCGAAAAAATATCTAAAAATTGTTTAAATTAAAATTTTCTGATTTAATTTAATATCTCATGGTATTTTGCTTAGTAATGCTATTTAATTTGCTGCGATTTAAAGAGATTTTTCCATTAAATATTTTGTTGTAACTCAGGGTTGACAATATTTGTTGTTTTGGCATGTCAGTAACATGAACTTAATCGCTGCTATGGCCCATTTTTAACACAAGGTCATTCGTTCATTCATTCATTCATTGATCGGTCTTCTTTTATAGCGGCAAGAGCGATAAAAAACCACGCCAAACAATGCAGCAAATTCAAAGAAAAAGAGCCTCCCTCGGAAACAAATCAAATGAATTTGAAATAAAAGAAGATATTTAACCTTTAAAAAAAGATTATTGTAAAAAAATGCTGCATTGTTTGTTTGCAGGTTTTTTTACAATAAACAAAATCAAACAATGATAAAATGCCTAAAAAAAATTTGCATTTTTTTCTAAAGATATTTTAAACAAAAGTATTTTTTTTTTTTTTTTTTTTGAATTTTTTTAAGAAAAACTTCAAAACTGCATTTATTTTTTGAATAATAATAAATAATTAACAATAATGCATTTGTTAAACAATAATTTGTTAATTAAGAAAATCTTGCAAACAAAATAAATAATTTTTTATTACAAAATTTTTATAAATTTTTTCTTTGATGTAATAATTTTTTCATTTATAATAATGATTATGAGAAGAGTTTGATAATGACACTTAGTGATTATGTTCAAAACACAATAAAACACAGATTTTTAGGCCAAAAAACAGAAAAGAAACTTCCATAATAACAAAAAAAAAATTAAATTTATTAGCCCTGGCTTATGGCATGAAGTCAAGTGTAAATTTATTATAAAAAAACTCTTTATTCTTCTTTTTGTTTTAAATGACTTCACATTTGGTTTCTTTTTGTAAGAAAAAAACATCATTAAACAATAATGAAAAATTAGCAACTGTCATTGTCAACGTAAAAGCAACCAAAACTAAAATTCGATGATGACATACATGTCTTTATAACAAACCCTTTTTAAAGTTTAAGTAAGTACTCAACTCACTCAAGAGTGATTTAAGAAAATTCAACCACCCTGTTAGTCAAGCATAACGTTTATTGTCCAATTTTTGTTAACTTAATTATTGTTTATTTATATTAAAAAAATTAATAAAAATAATTAAATTACAACCTTATTACAGTTTAAACCAGGGTTAACTAAACTTTATGCAGTTCATGGCAGTAGAAAAAAAACCCCAAACAAATTAAAAAATCATATACGACTACACTTAAAAAAGTGAAAAACCACAAAAAATTATTATTATTTAATTTCAAAACCTTGAAAATTTCGTTTAATTTAAAAAAAAATTCTAAAGTTAGAAAATTCCAATTTCAATTCGATATACATATTTTAAAAAGTCCAAAAATTGTTCAAATTTAACTTGTTTTTTATATTTTATTATAAAATTATTACTATATAACAAATTTTCTTCATTTTGAGCCTAATTTCCCAATTTCGAAAATTCGAACTTAATTACGAAATTTTTGAAAATGTCTAAAAATTTAAAAAGTTTCATCGTAAAACAAATATAATGATCAATTTTACCATTAAGGGAAGTTTTCCTTCACTTTAAGCAAAGTTTTCAATTTTCGAAAATTCGAACTTAATTTCGAAATTTTCGAAAATGTCTAAAAAGTCTTCAAAATGTTATCCTAAAATAAGTGTAATAATACATTTTAACATTAAAAAGTTTCATCGTAAAACAAATGTAATGATAAATTTTACCATTAAGGAATGTTTTCCATTATTTTAAGCAAAGTTTTCAATTTTCGAAAATTCGAAATTAATTTCGAAATTTTCGAATATGTCTAAAAAGTCTTCAAAATGTTATCCTAAAATAAATGTAATAATACATTTTAACATTAAAACAATTTTTTTTTTAATTTTGAGCCTAATTTTGCAATTTTCAAAAATTCGAACTTAATTTCGAAATTTTCGAAAATGTCTAAAAATCTAAAAAAAATCATTCTAAAACAAATTTATTGCTTAATATTAGCATTAAAGCAAGTTTTTCTTCATTTTGAGCCTAATTTTGCAATTTCGAAAATTCGAACTTAATTTCGAAAAAGTCTAAAAATGTAAAAAAAGTTCATCTTAAAACCAATTTAATGATTAATTTTAGCATTTAAGCAAGTTTTTCTTTATTTTGAGACTAATTTTTCAATTTCGAACTTATCTTCAAAATGTTATCCTAAAATAAATGTTTTAACATTAAAACGAGTTTTTCTTAATTTTGAGCCAAATTTCGCAATTTTCGAAAATTAGAACTTAATTACGAAATTTTCGAAAATGTCTAAAAATTTTTAAAATGTTCTACTAAAACAAATTTATTGCTTAATTAATAAACTTAATATTGCATTATAGTAAGTTTTTCTTAATTTTAAGCCTAATTTTTGAATTTCGAAAATTCGAACTTAATTTCGAAATTTTCGAAAATGTCTAAAATATCTAAAAATCATTTAAAAATTAATTTTATGTTTATTTATTATAAAAATATTTCTTAAATACAATTTTTATTTCAATTTGACGTTAAATTTTTAATTTCGAAAATTCGAACTTAATTTCGAAATTTTCGAAGATTTCAAAAAACCTTTAAAATGTTTAAAAATCATTTAAAATAGTATTTTGTGACTATTTGTTATGAAAATATCATTTCATTACAAATTTTCTTTCAATTTGAGCTTAGTTTTTGAATTTCGAAAATTCGAACTTAATTTCGAAATTTTGGAAAATGTATAAAAATCATTGAAAATTGTATTTTATGTTAACTTATTATGTAGATAAACCTTAATTACTAATTTTCTTTCATTTTGAGCTTAATTTTTGAATTTCGAAAATTCGAAATTTTCGAAGATTCCAAAAAAAAACTTTTAAAAAATTATTTTTAAACAAATTGATTGATTATTTTAGCAATATATCAAGTTTTCCTTTATTTTGAGCCTAGTTTTTGAATTTCGAAAACTCGAACTAAATTTCGAAATTTCCAAAAAGTGTATAAAATCATTGAAAATTGTATTTTATGTTAATTTATTACGAACATATCTCTTATTTACCAGTTTTCTATCAGTTTGGGCTTAATTTTGGAATTTCAAAAATTCAAACTTAATTTCGAAATTTTTAAAAATGTCTAATAATCATTTAAAATTGTATTTTATGTTAATTTATTATAAAATTATCTCTGAATTACAAATTTTCTGTCATTTAAAGCGAAATTTTGATTTTCAAAAATTTTACATTTAAATCATTTGTTGATCCCTTAGGATTTCAAATTCCCTTAACAATTATCTTAAAAAATTTCTTATTTATGTTTGAAAATGTAATTATAATTTATATTTTATTAACAAAATTTGGCTGTCAATTCAATTTCAATTTTAATATTTAAAACGAAATAGAGAAACGCGTGCTTAGTTTATTAATTAATTACTTATAAAAATTATTTGATAGTTTTTATTGTTTTACGAATATAAATTTTTATTTTATTTCTTTTTTTTTTCTACTTATTTCATCAATTTTCAAACAGCAGCAGCAGCCAATTAAATTGGTTTTCATTATTGTATTGTAATTCGTAATAAATATTTGTGAGTTAATCACTTTAGACTGTCTTCATAAATTTTAGTTAAAAGACCTTACAAACTAAATGTATAGTTGGTCTAATGGGTGGGAGGTGGTGGGTTTAAAAGGGGAGGCTGATTTGTGGTAGTTGGGTTACATTTAACCATTAACTATTTGTGAATTTTGCCATAACAAAAAAAAATACTATTAGTTTGGTCTCTATGACAAAATAAATATGAATATTGTACAAAATAAATGCTTACGATTTCATTTTGAAGATACAATTATACATAATTTTTTTCTATTTTTTTCGCAAATATGTTTGTAGTTGATAATGTTAGCTAGTGATGGTGGTGCTAGTTGGTGGCGTTAGTTAGTTAAACTTGCTTAATGTTTTTGCTGTTTCTTTTTTTGGCCACAAAAAAAATTTGTTATATTAGACGATTTCACATATTGTTGTCTACTTAATTTTTTTGCTCATTTTAATTTATACATAAATTCAATGTATATAATGAAATTCATGTAAAAACAAAAACTCTTATAATAAGTGTTAATTTCATTTTGCGTATTCGTACGCCAAAAAAGGCCGCAAAAACAAACCATATTTAGGCCTTAAGAGGGTGGCGGGTTGTATATTTTTTCTACAAATTTAACATGATTTATATCATATGAATATGTATATTTTTTACATAAATTCATTACAATTTGCAAGTCAAATTGTCTGAGACCCTCACTCCTTTTCATTTAAATGAATAAATTTTCTTTTCTTTTAGAAAAAGTCTTTAAAGAGGGCAAAAAGCATAAAAACTATAAAATTGCCATGATTAGCACGAAAAACTGCATTCCATTGAATATTAGAGGATGTTCTCATAGTTTTGAAAATTTCGAAATTAAATTCGAATTTTCGAAATTCAAAAATTAAGCTCAAATTGAAAGAAAATTAGTAATTAAGAGATATTTTCATAATAAATTAACATAAAATACAATTTTGAATGATTTTTAGACATTTTTGAAAATTTCGAATTTAAGTTCGAATTTTCGAAAATTCCAATTTTGGCTCAAAATGAAGGAAAATTCCCTATAATGTTAAAATAATCAATAAGTTTGATTAAAATCAATTTTTTTAAAGGTTTTTTGAGATTTTTGAAAATTTCGAAATTAAGTTCGAATTTTTGAAAATCAAAAATTTCGACCAAAATCAAGAAAAACCTACAATTAAGAGATATTTTTATTATAAACTGACATAAAATACAAATTTGCAAGACTTTTAGACATTTTTAAAATTTTCGAAATTAAGTTCGAATTTTCGAAAATTCCAAATTTGGGTCAAAGTGAAGGCAAACTCACTCCATTGTTAAAAAAAATCAATAAATTTGTTTAAAAATAACTTTTTTAGGGTTTTTTGACATCTTCGAAAATTTCAAAATTAAGTTCGAATTTTCGAAATTCCAAAATGAAGCCCAAATTTAAAGAAAATCATTAATTAAGCGATATTTTCATAATAAATTAACATAAAATGCAATTTTAAATGATTTTTAGACATTTTCGAAATTAAGTTCGAATTTTCGAAATTCAAAAATTAAGCTAAAATTGAAAGAAAAATCTTAATTAAAGCATATTTTCATAATAAATTAACTTAAAACATAATTTTAAATTATTTTTAGACATTTTCGAAAATTTCGAAATTAAGTTCGAATTTTCGAAATTCAAAATTAAGCTCAAATTGAAAGAAAAATCTTAATTAAGACATATTTTCATAATAAAATAACTTATAACACAGTTTTAAATTATTTTTAGACATTTTCGCAAATTTCGAAATTAAGTTCGAATTTTTGAAATTCCAAAATTTGGCTTAAATTTAAAGCAAACTTGTATTTAAGAAATATTTTTATAATAAATTAACATAAAATACAATTTTAAATTTTTTATACATTTTAAAAAAATTAAAACTTTAGTTCGAAAATATAGAAATTACAATTTTAACTTCAAATTTTCGAACATTTGAAATGATTTTTAATATAAAGAAAATTTCATTATATCGTGTTAGTTTTTTTTTTTTTTTTTTTTGCAATAATTTTACTTCTGGCTTAATTTACAACAGGAATTAACTGTGTTTTATTTTATTAACAAAATTTAATTTCTCATTTTTATTTAATTTTGTTTAAATTGTGTCATTTTAGATTTTTTTTTTTTTGGGTTTTTTTCCAAATCTAGTTTACACTTTAGCATGAAGGCTGTCAACAAAAACTATTTTATTTGCGTCTAATTTAAGTTTTTCGGTTTATTTTAATTTTACGGTGTTTTTAACTAGTTATTTAGTTTTGTTAAAATTTTTATTTTAGTTTTGAAGTTTTTTTTGTTATTTAAACTTCCTGATTAACAAATATGTTGTATTTTTCATTTATATTTAATTCACTACTTAGTTTTTTAATATTGTGAACAATTTTATTGTTTTTTGTGTAGTGAATGATGTGTCAATGAACGTCTTGGTTTAAAAACAAAAAAAAAAAAAAATTGTTTAACAGAAAAATTACTTGTAGTTTAAATTTTGTAACAAAATGTTACACGAGTGGTTTTGCGGATGCATGTTTTTTTTTGTGAAAATGTTTTGCAAATAGAAATGTTAGAAGTGGAACAGGGGCTCAAAAAAAGAGGTGTTAGCATTAAGAATTTAGTTTACACTAGAGTATAGACTAGACTATTGACTAGACTATAGACTAGACTAGTCTATAGACTAGCCCATAGACTAGCCTATATACTAGCTTATATACAGCCTATAGACTAGACTAAGACTAGACTATAGACTAGACTATAGACTAGACTATAGACTAGACTATAGACTAGACTATAGACTAGACTATAGACTAGACTATAGACTAGACTATAGACTAGACTATAGACTAGACTATAGACTAGACTATAGACTAGACTATAGACTAGACTATAGACTAGGACTATAGACTAGACTATAGACTAGACTATAGACTAGACTATAGACTAGACTATAGACTAGACTATAGACTAGACTATAGACTAGACTATAGACTAGACTATAGACTAGACTATAGACTAGACTATAGACTAGACTATAGACTAGACTATAGACTAGACTATAGACTAGACTATAGACTAGGACTATAGACTAGACTATAGACTAGACTATAGACTAGACTATAGACTAGACTATAGACTAGACTATAGACTAGACTATAGACTAGACTATAGACTAGACTATAGACTAGACTATAGACTAGACTATAGACTAGACTATAGACTAGACTATAGACTAGGACTATAGACTAGACTAGACTATAGACTAGACTATAGACTAGACTATAGACTAGACTATAGACTAGACTATAGACTAGACTATAGACTAGACTATAGACTAGACTATAGACTAGACTATAGACTAGACTATAGACTAGACTATAGACTAGACTATAGACTAGACTATAGACTAGACTATAGACTAGACTATAGACTAGACTATAGACTATAGACTAGACTATAGACTAGACTATAGACTAGACTATAGACTAGACTATAGACTAGACTATAGACTAGACTATAGACTAGACTATAGACTAGACTATAGACTAGACTATAGACTAGACTATAGACTAGACTATAGACTAGACTATAGACTAGACTATAGACTAGACTATAGACTAGACTATAGACTAGACTATAGACTAGACTATAGACTAGACTATAGACTAGACTATAGACTAGACTATAGACTAGACTATAGACTAGACTATAGACTAGACTATAGACTAGACTATAGACTAGACTATAGACTAGACTATAGATAGACTAGACTATAGACTAGACTATAGACTAGACTATAGACTAGACTATAGACTAGACTATAGACTAGACTATAGACTAGACTATAGACTAGACTATAGACTAGACTATAGACTAGACTATAGACTAGACTATAGACTAGACTATAGACTAGACTATAGACTAGACTATAGACTAGACTATAGACTAGACTATAGACTAGACTATAGACTAGACTATAGACTAGACTATAGACTAGACTATAGACTAGACTATAGACTAGACTATAGACTAGACTATAGACTAGACTATAGACTAGACTATAGACTAGACTATAGACTAGACTATAGACTAGACTATAGACTAGACTATAGACTAGACTATAGACTAGACTATAGACTAGACTATAGACTAGACTATAGACTAGACTATAGACTAGACTATAGACTAGACTATAGACTAGACTATAGACTAGACTATAGACTAGACTATAGACTAGACTATAGACTAGACTATATATATATAGACTAGACTATAGACTAGACTATAGACTAGACTATAGACTAGACTATAGACTAGACTATAGACTAGACTATAGACTAGACTATAGACTAGACTATAGACTAGACTATAGACTAGACTATAGACTAGACTATAGACTAGACTATAGACTAGACTATAGACTAGACTATAGACTAGACTATAGACTAGACTATAGACTAGACTATAGACTAGACTATAGACTAGACTATAGACTAGACTATAGACTAGACTATAGACTAGACTATAGACTAGACTATAGACTAGACTATAGACTAGACTATAGTCGTACTTTAGATTAGACAATAGTCTTAAACACAGACTACACTATAGTTCTGCCTTTAGACTATACTATAATCAAGACTAAAGTCCAGACTATAAACTAGACTATAGTCCAAACTATAGACTTTACTATATGCTAGTTTATAGTCCAGACTATAGATTTGTCCAAATTTTAGTCCAGTATTTAGACTAGACTATGGTCGACACTATAGATCAGACTATAGTCCAGTCTTAGAGTAGACTATGTTCGAGACTATAGACTAAACTATAGTCCAGACTATAACACTATTTTATTAAAGCCCCTATATTTGGATAAGTATTTATATATTTGAAAATAATATATAGTTTTAATTGTCTACTCCCCTTTCCATATCTCATAACAAATAAAAACTGCCGCCTATTTGAACACTATAGAGAGGCACATAGAAATTAAACTTAATTTTCCTAAAATTGAAATAAAAAATTTTTAAATCAGTTTCAAAAAAATCCAGTACAACACTACAATTAAAAAAATCCACCACAGACTCCTCTCAAACATGCAAACTTTTAACAATTGAAATAAGAAAAAACTTGAAAAGTTTTTTTTTTTTAATGTAAAAGTCAAATAAAACATGAAATTTGTTTGCCAACATTCAAATAAATTTTTAATGATTATTTAAATTTTGAAAAAAAAAATTCAATTTTCTCAATACTGTGTTGTTTTTCAAAAAAAGAAGTACAATTTTCATTGTCATAGTCTTAGATTGGAACATGAAGCTTAATTATAACTTAAAATCTTATGAGAAAAAAAAACTACATATAGATAATTAATTACTTAAACAAACTAAAGAAAAAAGTTGACGTTAAAGAAAATAATAATAAAATAATTATTTATTAGAAAAAAACTCAAACACAACACTTTCGATTTCATGGATGATACTGACAGAGAGTTTGAATTTTTTGTGTATTTTTTTGGGGTAGCAAAAGGTATGTTATATTGTCTGGTGTGAATTGTAAAGGTGAAAGCATTTTCACTTTCTTTGCTTATTTCTTTATTTATTAATAAATAAATAAACAATAATCATAATAAAAAACAATAATAAACAAAAGGAATTATTTATGTATAAATAGCAGCAAATAATAAATTATATTTTTTTGCAAACATATTTAAATTGTAAAAGCTTTAATTAAATGCCTGAAAAGTGGTGGTACATTATTAAATGTAATTTGATCTAGATAAATGAAATTCTTTAATAATTGTATAATAAATGCAATTATTTTAAATATTTTTTATTAACAAATTGATTTTAATAAGTAATAATTGAGCTGCAAAGCCTAAACTAAAGTATAATGGGACTAAAATAGTTTTAGATTTAACTAAGGGGATAGATATATCACGATAAAGCTAATTAAGTACTTTTTAAAAATATAAAAATATTTTTAAAAATTTTATATAATTATTAAAAAATTTTATATAATTATTAAAAAATTGTTAATAAAAGTAAGAAAAATTGCAAAAGTTTGAATATAAGCTTATTTAAGGAAGTACTATTTGCTTTTAAATTTCAACCATAAAGCCTAAGAAAAGTTACCAAAATTGTATATCATTGGAAAGGTAATCGTATCTATTTTTCAGAAATCTTATAATAGTTTCAATATTTGTAAAAGTTTTTATTAAAAAATACAAAAAACGAAATAAAATATTGAAATTTGAAAACAGTACATTTTGAGGGCAGTCATTTTGATTGAAGTTTTATGGCAAAAGGGGAAAACAAAAAGTACCAATATTATACATTAATGGAAAGGTAATTGTCTCTATTTTATAAAAATCTTAAAGTTATTTCAATATTTTAATAGGTATTTTAAAAAAAAGAACATAAAAATCAAATAAAATTTTGTAATTTAAAAAGAGTACTTTTTGAAGATAGTAATTTTGTTTCAAGTTTTATGGCAAAGGGGAAAATAAAAGGCACCAAAGTTATATATTAATGGAAAGGTAATTGTCTCTATTTTACAAATATCTTAAAATTATTTCAATATTTAAATGTGTTTGTATTATAAAAGCCAAAAATGTAAATAAAAAATTGAAATTTGAAAACAGTACTTTTTGAGGGCAGTCATTTTGGCTGAAGTTTTATGGCAAAAGGGGAAAACAAAAGGTACCAAAATTATATATTAATGGAAAGGTAATTGTCTCTTTTTCAAAAATCTTATAATAGTTTCAATATTTGTAAAAGTTTTTATTAAAAAATACAAAAAACGAAATAAAATGCTTAAATTTAAAAACAGTACTTTTTAAGACAGTAATTTTGACTCAAGTTTTATGGCAAAAGGGGAAAACAAAAGGTACCAAATTATATATTAATGGAAAGGTAATTGTCTCTATTTTACAAATATCTTAAAATTATTTCAATATTTCAATAGGTATTTTTAAAAAAGAACAAAAAATCAAATAAAATTTTGTAATTTAAAAAGAGTACTTTTTAAGACTGTAATTTTGTCTCAAGTTTTATGGCAAAAGGGAAAACTAAAGGTACCAGAATTAATGGGAAGGTAGTACATTTTTGCATTATTAATTTTTACCACTTTGTAACATGTTACTTTGTTTTAAGTTAATGCTACTATAGGGAAGAAGAAGATATACATATTGTATATCGTCAGAAAGGAAATGTTGTCTACTTTTTAAAAATGATTTTGAAATATATCAATATAATTTTTAATAAAATTCAAAAGAATTTTAAATTTAACGGAAAATATTTATTTTTTTAGTTAGTTTTGCGTTTATTTCCTTAACATGTGGAAGCGAAAATATAGAGATATTATATATCAATGGAAAGCTTATTGTGTCTAGTTTCTAAGATTGTTTTTATAGGGTTAATCTAAAAAGATTTCTTGTAGAAATTTATGGAAATTCATAAGGAATTTAAAAGAAAATCTATATTTTAAGAAAATAGAAAATTTCTTAGAGAAATTAAATAGTTGGTTTTCTAGTAATTTTTCTGACATATGGTACAGTAAATTTAGGTATATTATATATCATTGGAAAGCTTATTGTGTCTAGTTTCCAAAACTGTTTTTATAATTTAAATCTATAAAGATTTCTTGAAAAAATTTGCTGAAATTCATAAGCAATTGAAAAAAATATTTTTTTAGAAAATCTAAAAAGATTTTTTAGAGAGATGTATAGATTTGCTAGAGAAATCTATAGAATTCTTAGAGAAATCTAAAGATTTTCCTATGTAAATCTATAGATTTCCTATCTAAGAACTTTACTCTGCAATATTTTATAATTTTTTGTTTAATTTTTCAAAATTTGTTTTATTCATTATTAACTTTTGATTTCTTTAATTCTCTTTTCAGGTAAGCGAAATTTTAAATTACATCTAAAATGTACTATATTTTAAAATGTAAGTAATATTTTCACTTTCAATTCAACAAATTACCCCAAAATTCCCTATTATCTAGTTATTTAAACCATTTAAGCCTCAACAACTTCCCTGTCACTTAAAATGAACGAACAAACCTTATAATTTTTCGCTAACTTTCCGCCATTAACATGTTAAATATTTTAACAAGACATTTTCAAGACAATAATACTCTTTTCACACTTAAAAATGCTAATTTGCAACACCTTTTTTTGGGCCATAAAAATAACAGATTTTAATCAATTTGTTCCCATAAAAAGGGAAACAAATGCAAATAAAATCTATTGTCTTTCTAAGCAAGGAATTTAACCTATTTTTCCCCCAAATGGAAAATAAAACTACATTTAGTTAATTTTTGTCTTTAAGGTTCGAAAAAAAAAGAAACAAATTTAGCTGTGAAAT
The DNA here is from genome assembly GCF_015586225.1 of Lucilia sericata. Classification (NCBI taxonomy): domain Eukaryota; kingdom Metazoa; phylum Arthropoda; class Insecta; order Diptera; family Calliphoridae; genus Lucilia; species Lucilia sericata. The sequence goes on from NW_023994992.1 coordinate 24,634, forward strand.
AGAAATTTGTTACATTTAGTTTTACTCTTACCAAATGGGGACTCATATACGAAACTAATTTAAGTTAACAATAAAATCGTTTAAATTTTCCAACTACAACTTAAATATATGTGTTGAAAATTGCCTTTAAAAATAGCTAAATTGCAGCAAAATGTGGCAAGATAAAGACACAAATAGAAATCAGTTGTTTTAATCACCTTTTAAGTAACAAAACTGCAAAGTAATCACAGAAAAATATTATTATACTTATTTGAAACTTAAGTTAAATGCTAACAACGCCGTTGAATTTTTACACCAGCGGCCGTTAACTTTAAAAAAATGTTCAGCGGCGGCTTCAATTTTCCTTTAAAATAACAAAAAAATAATTATTTAAATAAAGCGATACATTTGTTTAACTAAGTTCGCTTAATTGCTAGCCGCTTTATACTATAACAATTTCAACGGCGTTAGTTTTAAACATTTTTAACGGCGCTCCGTTTAAGCTAAATCTACTTTAAAGCTCCCCTTTAAGTATTTATAGAGAAAATACTACAACATTTAAGCTTTTTTTCCGTCTCAAACATTTTCATTGCCGCCTGTTTCCAAATTTCAACGACGTTTGATCAACGCCGGCCTTTAATCAACGCCGGCCTTTAATCTTACGTTTTAGTAATCTCTCTAAATGTTTAATTGCTTGCATACAAGTTTTCTTTTATTTTTCAGTACAAATACGTTGTTATATCTTTTGTAAAACATCTTGAATTTTTGTTTTGTTTTCACATTTTAAAAGAAATAAAATAATGCCACAAGTATGAACTAAATACAAAATAACAAAAGGGGTGTAATTATTTATCGTTTCAGAAATTAAACTAAAATGTAGTAAAAAAATATATATATTAACTTAAACACTAATTTAGAGATAAATAAAAAAAACGTTTTTATATTGCAAAGTAATGCTATAGTTTCAAAATATGTTTTATGGTAATAAATATTAAAGTGATATTAACTTAAAACCAACCTTGACCTAATTTTTTTCTAAGAGAAATTTTAAAAATGTTTAAATTTTCCAAAAATTTCAATAATTCATTAAACAAAATAAGAAAGAAATTGCAAAAAGTTTCAAAATATGTCTATCTTACTCCTAAAATTAATTCAATTCTCCAAATAGTTTTAGTTTCAAAATTAATTGTAATTTTCTTCAAACAAGTTCAAAGGTCATATTGTAATTATTAAAGATTTTTAGTTATTTTTTTAAAAATTTTTCCTTAAAAAATCTTCTATTCTTTGATCTTTAAGATTCGGTTAAAAAAATGATTTAGAATAAAATTTAAACGAATTTTTTTTTTAAATAAGGTCAAAGGTCATACATATTTGCAAATATTAAACATTTTTAGGAAAAATATTATATCTCTAATTATTAAGGTATACTTTTCAAAATTTAAATTTAAAACTTAATTTAAACACAATTTACCTAACAAGGTCAAGTTCATATTTGAAATTTTCTAAAAATTTTAGATTTTTTTACAAAAATTTAAGGAATAAATTTTATATTTATTTAATTATAAAATTTAGTAAGAATATGACTAAAATAAAATTGAAGCCAAATATCTTTATCGAGGTCAAAGGTCATATTTCAAAATATTAGATATATTTAGTTTTTGTTTACAAAAATTTAGAGACAAGATTAAGTTTACAAAAATATGATCTAAAGTACAATTTAAACCAAATTTTGCAGTCGAGGAAAGAAAGTCAAAGATCACTATAGTCTGGACTATAGCTGACTATAAGCAGGTCTATTGATTAACTTATATTCTGGACTTTCAACTGCCTATAACTAGACTATAGACTAGACTATAGACTAGACTATAGACTAGACTAACTAGACTATAGACTAGACTATAGACTAGACTATAGACTAGACTATAGACTAGACTAGACTATAGACTAGACTATAGACTAGACTATAGACTAGACTATAGACTAGACTATAGACTAGACTATAGACTAGACTATAGACTAGACTATAGACTAGACTATAGACTAGACTATAGACTAGACTATAGACTAGACTATAGACTAGACTATAGACTAGACTATAGACTAGACTATAGACTAGACTATAGACTAGACTATAGACTAGACTATAGACTAGACTATAGACTAGACTATTGTCTGGACTATAGACAGACTATTGTCTGGATTACAGACAGACTATAGTCTGAAATATAGACAGATAGACTATAGTCTGGACTGTAGACAGACAGATTATAGTCTGGACTATAGAAAATAGTCTGGACTATAGACAATAGTCTGGACTATAGACAGATTATATTCTGGACTATAGACCGACTATAGTCTGGACTATAGACCGACTATAGTCTGGACTATAGACAGACTATGGTCTGGACTATAGACAGACTATAGTCCGGACTATACACAGACTATAGTCTGGACTATAGACAGACTATAGTCTGGACTATAGACAGACTATAGTCTGGACTATACACAGACAATAGTCTGGACTGTAGTTTGAACTATAGACTGACTATAGTCTAGACTATAGATAGACTTTAGTTTGGACTATATACAGCCTATTGTCTGGACTATAGACAGACTATAGTCTTGACTATAGACAGACTATAGTCTTGACTATAGACAGACTATAGTCTTGACTATAGACAGACTATAGTCTGGACTATAGACAGACTATAGTCTGGACTATAGACAGACTATAGTCTGGACTATAGACAGACTATAGTCTGGACTATAGACAGACTATAGTCTGGACTATAGACAGACTATAGTCTGGACTTTAGACAGACTATAGTCTGGACTATAGACAGACTATAGTCTGGACTGTAGTTTGAACTATAGACTGACTATAGTCTGGCCTATAGACTGAATATTGTTTGGACTATAGGCTAACTATAGTCTGGACTGAACACAGACAATATGCTGGCCTACAAAATGACTTAATCGTCTGCAAATAAATATCTTTACTATCAGTGAAGTTTGTAAAATCGTTATTTAATAACTTCATTCTCTTTTTGTTAACAATTAAATTATTGAAAAATTAAAATTAATTTCACACTTTGACATTTATGAAAAGAAACCTAAAATTTTGCAAAAATCACATTATTGCAATCAAAATGACAGCTATAAAACTCTTTTCATTTTCATCAATAATAATTTTATTTCAAAACTATTAAATTTATATTTAAAGCCTTTGGCGTTTTAAACTAAAATATATTTTTCATTAAAATTAATGATTAACCCATTTGAAATGCATTGATATATTAAATGTTTAAATGGCTTTTGGATTTTTTACAATATTTCTTTAATTAAGTTAATTGTTTTAATTTATTAGTTTTTTTAGCAGCTAACTTTTGTTCACACTTTGTTAAATGCAGTTATTTCTATGGCTTTAAATAATTCAGCCAAATAAACATTTGTTTACTGCAAAAGTATTTGCCCATTAGTCAATGGGGGGTTTTCAGTTGTATTAATGACAAGGGGTCTCCTCTGCTGCGCGCGGCTCTAGGTATTTTGGCGTGTCTTTCTCTCCCTGCTTTTTAAATGTTTTTAATGCAAACACGTAAATTGCCACTGGACTTACGTTATATATTTTATTATTATTTTTTATTACAAATTTTATTTAAAAGTTGTTATTGTTGCAATTACATAATTAACGTTTTCTTACAAAGAGGTTTTAAACATTTTTTTGGATTATTTGTTTATTTCTTTGTTTGTTAATTTTTGGCCAAAAAGTATTTAACTATTGAATTAAAATTTTGAATTTTTTTGTGGGCTTAACATGTTAGACAATGTGGTCTATTTAGCGGTTTTAAAACTAAAACAAATATAGTAGCTTTACTTTTGTTATTTACTGTTAATTAAAGCAGAACTTAGATTTAGTTTAAAAATATACACTCATGAATATAAAATTCACTTTATTTTTGGTTCAATCTCGGCTTAGTCATGTGTAACACACCCCTCTTTGAAGTTGTTGTTGCAAGTTTTGAACCTAACGAATGGCAGTAAGGAATGAATGAATAGACTGAATGAATGAGTCAATGATTCGAAGTTTGTCTAAACATTTTAAGTACAAGTTACAAGTCTGATTTAAGCAGCAGCAATAGCAACAGGTACTAACACAAATTGATTGTCAAAGCCAGGTTTTATTGTGTGACTTTTTGTTTCTTTAATGTCAGTTTGTTTGTATTTTTAATATTCCACAGACCATTTTATGACTAGTACGATGTATTTATTCAGTCTATATAAAAAATCTAATTATAACAATGTGCTACAGCATAAATACAATATTTTTGTCATGAAGGGGCGGAGCTGTTTGGAACAAAAATTTAGCCTTAAAAAACCTTAACTAAGGTCAAACAAAAAAAAACAAACTGGTAAATAAAACCAAAACAACTACGAATTATAATAATTAAAATTATGTCACTATTTTTTGCAGAAAAATTAAGTCATATAAGTGTAATTATACAAAATGTCTGGAAAATTTTTAGGGATTTTCTTTTAGGAAACTTCAAAGTAAAAAAGTTAAAATGACATTGAAATCTTAACATATGTACTTATTTTAAATAATTTTGCAAATAATTTTAATTTGACCTTTATACACTTGACTTAACTTTATGATTGATTTTAAATTTCGGTTATTAACTTCAATCTATGTATATATGATTAAAAAGATTGAAATACAAAAGTAGAGCAAATTTTGTAATTATGTAACGCTATGCACAACATAATGGTATTCGCTGATAGATAGATAGATAGATAGATATAGATAGATAGATATAGATAGATAGATAGATAGATAGATAGATAGATAGATAGATAGATAGATAGATAGATAGATAGATTAGATAGATAGATAGATAGATAGATAGATCGATAGATCGCTAGATAATACTAGATAGATAGATAATAGATCTATTAGATAGATCTCGCTCTCTCTCTCGCTCGCTCGCTCGCTCGCTCGCTCGCTCGCTCGCTCGCTCGCTCTCTCGCTCGCTCGCTCGCTCGCTCCTCGCTCGCTCGCTCGCTCGCTCGCTCGCTCGCTCGCTCGCTCGCTCGCTCGCTCGCTCGCTCTCGCTCGCTCGCTCGCTCGCTCGCTCGCTCGCTCGCTCGCTCGCTCGCTCGCTCGCTCGCTCGCTCGCTCGCTCGCGCTCGCTCGCTCGCTCGCTCGCTCGCTCGCTCGCTCGCTCGCTCGCTCGCTCGCTCGCTCGCTCGCTCGCTCGCTCGCTCGCTCGCTCGCTCGCTCGCTCGCTCGCTCGCTCGCTCTCTCGCTCGCTCGCTCGCTCGCTCGCTCGCTCGCTCGCTCGCTCGCTCGCTCGCTCGCTCGCTCGCTCGCTCGCGCTCGCTCGCTCGCTCGCTCGCTCGCTCGCTCGCTCGCTCCTCGCTCGCTCGCTCCTCGCTCGCTCGCTCGCTCGCTCGCTCGCTCGCTCGCTCGCTCGCTCGCTCGCTCGCTCGCTCCTCGCTCGCTCGCTCCTCGCTCGCTCGCTCGCTCGCTAGCTCGCTCGCTCGCTCGCTCGCTCGCTCGCCTCTCTCGCTCGCTCGCTCGCTCGCTCGCTCGCTCGCTCGCTCGCTCGCTCGCTCGCTCGCTCGCTCCTCGCTCGCTCGCTCGCTCGCTCGCTCGCTCGCCTCGCTCGCTCGCTAGCTCGCTCGCTCGCTCGCTCGCTCGCTCGCTCGCTTCGCTCGCTCGCTCGCTCGCTCGCTCGCTCGCTCGCTAGCTCGCTCGCTCGCTCCTCGCTCCTCGCTCGCTCGTCTCTCTCGCTCGCTCGCTCGCTCCTAGCTCGCTCGCTCGCTCGCTCGCTCGCTCGCCTCGCTCGCTCGCTCGCTCGCTCCGCGCTCTCTCGCTCGCTCGCCTCGCTCGCTCGCTTCGCTCGCTCGCTCGCTCTAGCTCGCTCGCTCGCTAGCTCGCTCGCTCGCTCGCTCGCTCGCTCGCTCGCTCGCTCGCTCGCTCGCTCCGCTCGCTCGCTCGCTCGCTCGCTCGCTCGCTCGCTCCGCTCGCTCGCTCGCTGCTCGTGCTCGCTCTCGCTCGCTCGCTCCTCGCTCGCTCGCTCGCTGCTCGCTCGCTCGGCTAGCCTCCTCGCTCGCTCGCTCGCTCGCTCGCTCGCTCGCTCGCTCGCTCGCTCGCTCGCTCGCTCGCTCGCTCGCTCGCTCGCTCGCTCGCTCGCTCGTCGCTCGCTCGCTCCGCTCGCTCGCTCGCTCGCTCGCTCTCTCGCTGCGCTCGCTCGCTCGCTCCTCGCTCGCTCGCTCGCTCGCTCGCTCGCTCGCTCGCTCGCTCGCTCTCGCTCGCTCGCTCGCTCGCTCGCTCGCTCGCTCGCTCGCTCGCTCGCTCGCTCGCTCGCTCGCTCGCTCTCGCTCGCTCGCTCGCTCTCTCGCTCGCTCGCTCGCTCGCTCGCTCCTCGCTGCTCGCTCGCTCGCTCGCTCGCTCTCGCTCGCTCGCTCGCTCGCTCGCTCGCTCGCTCGCTCGCTCGCTCGCTCGCTCGCTCGCTCGCTCCTCGCTCGCTCGCTCGCTCGCTCGCTCGCTCGCTCGCCTCGCTCGCTCGCTCCTCGCTCGCTCGCTCTCGCTCGCTCGCTCTCCTCCCCCCTCCGCTCCGTTCTCGTTCCGTTCTCGTTCCGTTCTCGTTCCGTTCTCGTTCCTTCTCGTTCCGTTTCTTTCGTCTTTCCGTTCGTTCTGTTCCGTTCTCGTTCCGTTCTCGTTCCGTTCTCGTTCCGTTCTCGTTCCGTTCTCGTTCCGTTCTGTTCTTCTCGTTCCGTTCTCGTTCGTTCCGTTCTCGTTCGTTCGTTCTTTTCCGTTTCTTTTAGTTCTCGTTCCGTTCTAGTTCCGTTCTAGTTCCTTTCTAGTTCGTTCTCTTCGTTCTAGTTCCTTCAGTTCTCGTTCTAGTTCAGTTCTTTTGTTCCCTTCTAGTTCAGTTCTAGTTCTTTCTAGTTCAGTTCTAGTTCTTCTCTTCAGTTCTAGTTCAGTTCTAGTTCAGTTCTCGTTCAGTTCTAGTTCAGTTCTAGTTCAGTTCTTTCTAGTTTCTAGTTCAGTTCTAGTTCAGTTCTAGTTCAGTTTTAGTTCAGTTCTAGTTCAGTTTCTAGTTCAGTTCTAGTTCAGTTCTAGTTCAGTTCTAGTTCAGTTTCTAGTTCAGTTTAGTTCAGTTTCTAGTTTCAGTTCAGTTCTAGTTCAGTTCTAGTTCAGTTTCTAGTTCAGTTCTAGTTCAGTTTCTAGTTCAGTTCTAGTTCAGTTCTAGTTCAGTTCTAGTTCAGTTTCTAGTTCAGTTCTAGTTAAGTTCTAGTTCAGTTCTAGTTCAGTTCTAGTTCAGTTCTAGTTCTGTTCTAGTTCAGTTCTAGTTCAGTTCTAGTTCAGTTCTAGTTCAGTTCTAGTTCAGTCTAGTTCAGTTCTAGTTCAGTTCTAGTTCAGTTCTAGTTCTGTTCTAGTTCTGTTCTAGTTCTGTTCTAGTTCAGTTCTAGTTCATTCTAGTTCTCTAGTTCAGTTTCTAGTTCAGTTCAGTTCTAGTTTTTTTCAGTTCTAGTTCAGTTCTAGTTCAGTTCTAGTTCAGTTCTAGTTCAGTTCTAGTTCAGTTCTAGTTCAGTTCTAGTTCAGTTCTAGTTCAGTTCTAGTTCAGTTCTAGTTCAGTTCTAGTTCTGTTCTAGTTCTGTTCTAGTTCTGTTCTAGTTCTGTTCTAGTTCTGTTATAATTCTGTTCTAGTTAAGTTCTATTTGAGTTTTAGTTACTTCAAAAAACCTGATTTTTATTTTGGTTTAAACTTAGTCCCCTTAATTCAATAACATTTTGATAAAACAAACCCCTCAAAATTATCAGTAAATATTGATTTTGTGAGTTTTTCCCATTTATTGTTGCACTCATCGTTGGTAGTGTCTGATAATTTCTGAAACCCTTTTTTCAAACTGTCTGCTAACATACCTCAATTCTTTATATGAATGATTCATATTTCTGCAATTACTTCTTATCTCTTAAATATGTTTTAATGTCATTATTGTTTATATTTTTTTTGTTGTTTGTTATCTTATCATGAAAATATAGTTTTGTATTTTTATTTAATTGAAAAAGTTAGCATGAAAATGAAAACAAAATAAATCAATATTTATTAAGGTTTAAAAATGAACTATACGATTTTGCCATGATATAGTTTTTATCATCATGAAGTATTATTGTATATAAATTATGCCAGGTTTTATGGCTTAAATGCATTTTTGGAATTTGAAGGGTTAATGAGGCAATATATTGTTATCAATTTAATATGTTGTGTGAGGAAGAATAACATTTGATAAAGAATATTTAGAACGATTGTTGAAATAAATGATTATGAAGCAGGGTCTTAGAGGCAAAAAGGTTTATGTAGAGTTTTGTCTTTAAATTTTGGATTATGAAAGTCTAACTCTAGATCATGATGATGAATTGATGATACAATACTTTTTATTCTGACCTTGAAAGTTTTAAAAATTTTCACAAAAGCTTTTAAAAGTTCTTAAATTTTTTAATATTAGAATAAAAATGTTATAATGTTTTGCTAAAAATTTTTGAATTTTAAATGAAGTCTTTATTTTATGGCTTTTATAATTCTTTAAAATTCTTTAATAAATTAAAAGTTAAAGGAAAAACCTTGACAAACCAAGTGAGAAAAAACCTAAAGAAGAAAAATTATTATGTTATAATTATAAACTTAATTGTTTATTTAAACAATTAAACTTTTAAAGCAAATTATTAAACAATATTTTATGTTTTTTTTACTGAAGATTAATTATAGAAACATCAACAATTAATTAAATAATTTAAGAAAACATAAATTTAATAATTTAAAAGGAAGACTTTAACAAAATTTAAAAACATTATTTATAAAATTAAATTAATAAAACAAATTGAGGGATTTGAATGAACTCTATGATTTATAAATTTTATACTTTTAACAAAATTTAATAATATTAAGCAAAAAAATGAGTCATGTTTAAACATGTTTTATGGTTTTATTTTTTAATAAACTTTATTAAAACCTCAACATTGTCATTAAAATTAGTTTAAATGTTAAAGTTTTTTTTTCTGTTTAACAAATAGTTTTATTAAAAGAAAAACAAATTATTTTATGGCCTAATAATTTCATTTACGTTATCATGAAGTCATGCTAGGGAATCTCTTAAACAGAGACTCCCTGCCAACAATCCACTACCAAGGCAGACACAGCTATAGCTACTAGTCTTAAATAATATAAAAAGAGGAAGCTTAAGTTAGAAAAAAAAAACATTAAAACGGTTAAAAATTATAACAAAAAAAAAATTACTAAGAAAAAAACCACTAACATAGAGGTAATAAAATTATAAAAATATTATTTTACAAGAAAAAGAAATTAATTTATAGAAATATTTACAAATTAAAACGGTTGCAATTGATACTCAAGTAAAACAAAACTATTTCTTTAAAAATTCTACAAGAAAAATAGAATATTAAATTAGTTTTTTATGCCCTAAAACGTTTAACCTAAAAGTTATGTACTATTTCTTTTTAAAATTATTAATATTGCTGCTAATTATTTTAAATTCGTTTGTTAACTCTTAAATGCTTTAAACTCCACTTTATTATATAACGTTTGTTTCATTCTAAAATCTTTAAAAAACAAAAAAGTTATTAAGATTTTAAATCATTAACCTCGCAATTAATATTAATCATACGCACTGTAGCAAATAATAGGTAATAATTTACAATATTAGCTTTAATTTGTTGTAGTAAAATGATAGTTTAGGGTTATTATATATCATTTGAAAGCTTATTATTTAAGCTTTATAAAAATATAAACAAAATCTATTTTTTCAAAAATTTGTTAAAGACTTTTGACTTTGGAAATTGGAAAAAGATATAACTTTTTTGATAATTTTGAATTTTAGTTTGATTTTCTTTAGACGAATGACTATATAAACTTATTATACATCATTGGAAAGTTAATTGTTTAAACTTTTTAAAAATCTAAACAAATTTTATTTTGTTGGAAATTCGTAGAACAATTTTGTTGTTGGAAAGAGGAACAAGTAAATTTTTATAATTTTGATAATTTGGGTATTTTAGCTTTAATTTTTTTTGGAAAGAATAGGAATTAGAATGGTTATATACCATTTGAAAGCTTATAGTTTAGACATTTAAAAAATTTAAATAAAATTTATTTAAGAGAAAATTCGTAGAAGACTTTTTATCTTTGAAAAAGGGAAAAATTATAAATTATTTTGATTATAAATTAGAATTTTATCTTTTATTTCGATTTATTTTACTTAAGACAAATGATAATGTGGACTTATTATATATCATAAGAAAGCTAATTCTATAGACTTTTTGAAAATCTAAATAAATTTTATTTTGTTGAAAAGTTTTAAAAGAACTTTGCGGTTTTAAAGGGAGAATAGTTTTCTATCTTATATTTTTTCATAATTTTAAACTTAAGCTTTACTTTTTTAGAAAGAATACCTGATAGGATTATTATATATCATTTTAAAGCTTATTGCTTAGACATTTCTAAAATGTAAATAAAATTAATTTTTGGTAAAATTCGTAGAAGACTTTTTATCTTTGAAATGAAGCAAAAAGTTAATTTTTTAAGTTATAAATTAGAATTTCATCTTTTATTTCGATTTATTTATATACTTAAGACAAATGATAATATGGATTTATTATACATCATTAGAAAGCTAATTATATAGACTTTTTGAAAATCTAAATAAATTTTATTTTGTTGAAAATTCGTAAAAAGAACTTTGCGGTTTTAAAATGAGAATAGTTGTTTATTTTATATAATATTATTTTTGAAGTTTTAAACTTAAGCTTTAATTTTTTTATAGGAAGCCGGACTTAAGCTTGTTGTATATCATTTTAAAGCTATATGTGTAGACTTTTTAAAAATATATTTACACAATTCATAGAATAAGCATTTTCTCACGATATAAGACTTTCATAATTTTTAAGAAACATACGCATTTTATTTTTTTTTCTTCAACTTTAAGACCGGGTTTCTGAACCTATTCAAAGTGTCACGCCTTATTCTTCATTCTAAAGCAAATTAATATTCATTGTTTTAATATTTAATACTATTATTTTGACTCCAAAGCAAATAGGTTTTATGTTTATTGCTATTCCTACTTAAATTTTTACCCCAAATCAAATGTTTCTATCAAAAAACCCAATAAAATCTCATAAATTACATGCAGACAACAACATGTATATTGCAACAATTTAAAACAAAAACAACATCAACAACAACCCATTGCAAGTGTAATTCGAGAGTTGAAAATTTATTATTATTAGCCACAAAATAGCCGGTGTTAAATACTGAAAACAACAAAAACTACTTGCCCCAAAAGGAGTGCTGGTGCATCGACTGGGGCTTGGTGGTGTGTTGGTTTACAATACGATTGTGTAAATTTTGTTAGTTTTTGCTATAAATTATTACTTTAAACTTTTTTGTTAACAAATACAATAGGAATAGCTAAAAAACCACAAAAACAGCAACAACAACAACAACTATTTATTTAAAAATTCTGCAAAGAAAAACTAGTTAACCATGCCGAAAAACTATTTATTAATATCTTGTTGCTGGTTTTTACCAATAGAAAAAATTACCCGAAAATGTTCAATGAAAATAAAAATACAAAAATAATTTTCAATAATTAAGAGCCTTAATTGTAGAGTTATTTTAACTAAATGAGGGATTTTATACGCAAAACATAAAAGCAGTAATTATTATTTTGGTGGAAAAATTAATGGATTATGCATTAAGCGTCCAGATTGGATTTTAATGAAACATTTTGTTTTGGATAAATGAAAAATTTTGGAAATTACTTTTATATTATATAATTATATACAACAGCTTTAAACTAGTCTAGACTAGACTATAGACTAAACTTTGGACTGCAGTACATACTAATCTACACACTGGACTGTAAACTAAATTATTGGCTATGGACTAAATTAAAAAATTGACTATAAACTAAACTGTGGACTAGAATATAGACTAGACTATACTGTAGACTAGACTATAGACTAGACTGTAGACTACACTATAGACTAGACTATAGACTAGACTATAGACTAGACCACAGACTAGACTACAGACTAGACTATAGACTAGACTATAGACTAGACTATAGACTAGACTATAGACTAGACTATAGACTAGACTATAGACTAGACTATAGACTAGACTATAGACTAGACTATTCACTATACTATAGACTAGACTATAGACTAGACTATAGACTAGACTATAGACTAGACTATAGACTAGACTATAGACTAGACTATAGAATAGACTATAGACTAGACTATAGACTAGACTATAGACTAGACTATAGAATAGACTATAGACTAGACTAGACTATGGACTAGACTATAGACTAGACTAGACTATAGACTAGACTAGACATAGACTAGACTATAGACTAGACTATAGACTAGACTATAGACTAGACTATAGACTAGACTATAGACTAGACTATAGACTAGACTATAGACTAGACTATAGACAAGACTATAGACTAGACTATAGACTAGACTATAGACTAGACTATAGACTAGACTATAGACTAGACTATAGACTAGACTATAGACTAGACTATAGACTAGACTATAGACTAGACTACAGACTAGACTAGACCAGACTAGACTAGACCAGACTAGACCAGACTAGACCAGACTAGACTAGACTAGACTAGACTAGACTAGACTATAGACTAGACTATAGACTAGACTATAGACTAGACTATAGACTAGACTATAGACTAGACTATAGACTAGACTATAGACTAGACTATAGACTAGACTATAGACTAGACTATAGACTAGACTATAGACTAGACTATAGACTAGACTATAGACTAGACTATAGACTAGACTATAGACTAGACTATAGACTAGACTATAGACTAGACTATAGACTAGACTATAGACTAGACAAGACTATAGACTAGACAAGACTATAGACTAGACAAGACTAGACAAGACTATAGACTAGACAAGACTATAGGCTAGACAAGACTAGACTAGACTATAGACTAGACTATAGACTAGACTATAGACTAGACTATAGACTAGACTATAGACTAGACTATAGACTAGACTATAGACTAGACTATAGACTAGACTATAGACTAGACTATAGACTAGACTATACACTAGACTATAGACTAGACTATAGACTAGACTATAGACTAGACTATAGACTAGACTATACACTAGACTATAGACTAGACTATAGACTAGACTATAGACTAGACTATAGACTAGACTATAGACTAGACTATAGACTAGACTATAGACTAGACTATAACTAGACTACACTAGACTATAGACTAGACTATAGACTAGACTATAGACTAGACTATAGACTAGACTATACGACTAGACTATAGGACTAGACTATAGACTAGACTATAGACTAGGACTATAGGACTAGACTATAGGACTAGACTATAGACTAGACTATAGACTAGACTATAGACTAGACTATAGACTAGACTATAGACTAGACTATAGACTAGACTATAGACTAGGACTATAGACTAGCTATAGACTAGACTATAGACTAGGACTATAGGACTAGACTATAGACTAGACTATAGACTAGACTATAGACTAGACTATAGACTAGACTATAGGCTAGACTATAGACTAGACTATAGACTAGACTATAGACTAGACTATAGCTAGACTATAGACTAGACTAGACTAGACTATAGACTAGACTATAGACTAGACTATAGACTAGACTATAGACTAGACTATGGACAAGAATATAGACTAGACTATAGATTAGACTACATGGACCTCTGATGTGTCATATCATGTTAATAAAAAGTTTGAGGTAAATTTAGTTTTTAGTATTCAAAGGAAACTGATTGTGTTGTTATTTTTTCAAGTAAGATGTTAAATAAACAGGAAATTATATCTAATTTCCAAGAAAATAAGAAAATCTACATCCGTTTAATGTAAAACCTAACTTAATTACTGCCAAGAAAACGACCTGAGGAAGAAAGTTTTCTGTAAAAAAAAAACAAGACAATTTCTTAATAAACTAATAACTGCTCTTTAATGTTTAGAAACATGTGTAAAAAGTAGGGGGACAACTTCTGCTATAAATAATATAATAAATAAAGTAATCGTAACATTTGTTATAAATGTATCTTCTAGATAGTTAACTTAATAAACTCCGTTATCTAAATGACAGCAAGTAATTAACGTTTAGGTGATACAACAAACCCATAAAGTTATTTATTATTAAACTTAGAGACTGCAGTCGGGGAGTCCATACCTTCTTTATACTCTTCTGTATAGTGTAGAAAATAATGAATGTGTAATAAATTTATACAGAAAAACCGATAAAAATCTTGACAACAAGTAGAGGAAAACAACAAAAGAAATTAACAATAGTAATAATGTTAAGAGGATATGACAACAAAAACAAAACCTAGAAAATAGAGAAAATGTTAAAAGATTCTTTGAAAAAAAAAAAAAAAACGAGACAAAAAAGATACAAATGCAAATGTTTTCTTTTATGTAAGGGGGCTGTGAATGAACTCAATTTCGTAGCATATTATGTACTATTTGTATGCTTTGTATTATTTCTTTATTGTCATACAAATGTAAATTTTTTATTTCACAAAAAAAATGCAATAGCATTGCAAATTGTTCTTGAGTTATGCTAATATAACAGAGGCATTATAAAACCCTAATAACTACCACTACTAGCCGTAGTAATTATACTATAGTTTACTATAGTAGCAAAACAAAACAAAATCTTTAGATACTTAATACTTTCTCTGTTACTATTTCACGCTCAATGAAATCTTTTGATGATGTTTTTTTTTAACGATTACGCTTTTTTATTTATATTTTTTTTTTTGTATACCGAGAAAAAAATATTATTTATATTTTTATTTATTACTCTACAAGAGGAGTTTTTTTCTTGGTTTTTTTCGCTGAAGATGTTACTGCCGCTTTTTGAGTTTGTATTACAATATATTGTATGTTTCTTTCAACTGAGTGATGATTTGAAGCGCAACAGCGGAAGTTGCCAACACCTTTAAGTATGTACGGTAAAATTGTTTGAAAACAAAAGCAAATAATAGGAAAGTTATGGAAAGTTATAAAGACTTAATGAATACCCTAAAGTAAATTAAACAAAAGAAAATTATTAAATAATTTAAAAGACTTAGCGAAATTTTTAAGCAAAAAAGGGGTTTATTAACCCCTTTTTAACAATTTCAAATAATTGAGAATTTAATTTTAGCCAAATTAATTTTATTAGAAATTTATTTTGTCTGTTATTGTAGTTAAGGTTTTACTTTGCTGGCTGTCCTAACATCTATTAAGTAGGGCTCCTAAATATGCAGTGTAAATTAATAACCGGCGAATATTTTCAATTATAATATAACATTACACTTGCATATTTACAACACACAAAACACTTATTTACACACATTCCAAACAATATTTGAAACAAACCCAGCAAACATTTTAAATACAAAAAACTGCCACGAACCCCACAGCACTGATATTATAAGCACTTTATACTTATAAAACTTATAAGAAATATAATAAATACTTCAGTTCTAGTTCTGTTCTAGTTCTGTACTAGTTCTGTTCTAGTTCTGTTCTAGTTCTGTTCTAGTTCTGTTCTAGTTCTGTTCTAGTTCTGTTCTAGTTCTGTTCTAGTTCTGTTTCTAGTTCTGTTTCTAGTTCTGTTCTAGTTCTGTTCTAGTTCTGTTCTAGTTCTGTTCTAGTTCTGTTCTAGTTCTGTTCTAGTTCTGTTCTAGTTCTGTTCTAGTTCTGTTCTAGTTCTATTCTAGTTCTGTTCTAGTTCTGTTCTAGTTCTGTTCTAGTTCAGTTCTAGTTCAGTTCTAGTGTAGTTCTAGTTCAGTTCTAATTCAGTTCTAGTTCAGTTCTAGTTCATTTCTAGTTCAGTTCTAGTTCTGTTCTAGTTCTGTTCTAGTTCTGTTCTAGTTCTGTTATAGTTCTGTTCTAGTTCTGTTCTAGTTCAGTTCTAGTTCAGTTCTAGTTCAGTTCTAGTTCAGTTCTATTTCAGTTCTAGTTCTGTTCTAGTTCTGTTCTAGTTCTGTTCTAGTTCTGTTCTAGTTCTGTTCTAGTTCTGTTCTAGTTCTGTTCTAGTTCTGTTCTAGTTCTGTTCTAGTTCTGTTCTAGTTCTGTTCTAGTTCTGTTCTAGTTCTGTTCTAGTTCTGTTCTAGTTCTGTTCTAGTTCTGTTCTAGTTCTGTTCTAGTTCTGTTCTAGTTCTGTTCTAGTTCTGTTCTAGTTCTGTTCTAGTTCTGTTCTAGTTCTGTTCTAGTTCTGTTCTAGTTCTGTTCTAGTTCTGTTCTAGTTCTGTTCTAGTTCTGTTCTAGTTCTGTTCTAGTTCTGTTCTAGTTCTGTTCTAGTTCTGTTCTAGTTCTGTTCTAGTTCTGTTCTAGTTCTGTTCTAGTTCTGTTCTAGTTCTGTTCTAGTTCTGTTCTAGTTCTGTTCTAGTTCTGTTCTAGTTCTGTTCTAGTTCTGTTCTAGTTCTGTTCTAGTTCTGTTCTAGTTCTGTTCTAGTTCTGTTCTAGTTCTGTTCTAGTTCTGTTCTAGTTCTGTTCTAGTTCTGTTCTAGTTCTGTTCTAGTTCTGTTCTAGTTCTGTTCTAGTTCTGTTCTAGTTCTGTTCTAGTTCTGTTCTAGTTCTGATCTAGTTCTGATCTAGTTCTATTATAGTTCTGTTCTAGTTCAGTTCTAGTTCAGTTCTAGTTCAGTTCTAGTTAAGTTCTAGTTCAGTTCTAGTTCAGTTCTAGTTCAGTTCTAGTTCAGTTCTAGTTCTGTTCTAGTTCTGTTCTAGTTCTGTTCTAGTTTTGTTCGAGTTCTGTTCTAGTTCTGTTCTAGTTCTGTTCTAGTTCTGTTCTAGTTCCGTTCTAGTTCTGTTCTAGTTCTGTTCGAGTTCTGTTCTAGTTCTGTTCTAGTTCTGTTCTAGTTCTATTCTTGTTCTGTTCTAGTTCTGCTCCAGGTCTGATATAATTCAGTTCTGGTTCTGTTCTATTTTTCGTTCATTAATTTTATTCGTTGGGTCACAGTCTCTAGAACTGCCGGGTTATTTAAAAATCTCCATATGTTAGTTGCGAATATGTACTTTTTCCATGTATAAATATGTGTGATAATGATGATGTCTGATTATAAATACAAAATAATTTGCGGTTGGTTTTCTATTGTGTTTTAAATTAGTCGTCGAAATAGAAAAAAAAGTACAAATTCCATTATACATTTATACAAACTAGTTGGCTCTGCACTTTATGAAAAGGTTATTCAAATGTATTAAAAGGAATTGGTTAAATTTTCTTTACTTTTCACTACTTTTTTTTTTTTTGATAATAACATCATTTCAAATTATTTTAATTTTCACTTTTTCCACTTTTAAGTATTTGGGGGAAGAAAAAACTAACTTTCTTAAAGTTTAAATAAAAAAATTTTAATAAATATATAATAATAACAGTTAAATTATTACACATAAGTGCAATATTTATTTTAGAAATATTAATAACGTACTTTCTTTATAACATTAAGAGTGATCAGAAGAGCGAGCATTAAAGTGATTGGGACTGGTTCAAAATTTAAGAAAAATTTATCGATTTCTTTGGGTTATGTCATTGCCAAGATCACTACATATTTAATTGCATTTTTCATTTTTAGTCAAAATATTCTTTCAAATCTCTGAATGAAAACTTAAATTACTCATGTATGACCAAATGATTCTGGGCACGTGTACCATTAAAACGTGACAATTTTATAATACAAATGTTAATTTTAACAAATCAATAATAGTGTTGTTGTCATATTTAACAATAAATAGTGAAAAAAAAAAGTTTTTTTTTAATTTTTCAAGATCATTTTTTGGCAACCAAACATTTAAATCTTCTCCTACACTTTTTCAGGAATCGAACAAGAGAGGGAATTGAAACAGGAATTGAATCTGAGAGTTTAAGCTTGCTAGGGGAGAGATGAATTAGATTTCTCTTCAAACTGATCAGTCATTAATCAAATTTGCGAGTTTCATTTCGATCATCTGTATTTGTTGATTAAGGTTCTTTTTTTTCGCTTGACTTTTTAATAATTAATTACAAAATCGCCAACAAGAATATTTAAATAAAATTATTAATTCATGCAATAAATAAAAGTGCAAATATTATTAAACAAAAATAACATAAAAACAAATATTTATAAATAAAACTATTCAATCAATATTTGCATAATCATTAACAACAACAAAAAACAATTATTTAATTAAATGTAAATGAGGCTTAACTAATATTTATCCAACATTTACTTAGATGAGTCAGTTACCATTGAAGCTATTGTAGCAAGATCATCAATGATTTCAAAAAAAAAAAAAGTGATCGAATGCTGGAATGACAGCTAACAGTGAATCAATCTTTGATCACGAATTCTTATTTTTGTTGAGTTATTTTTTTCTTATATATAATTATGACTTCATACATTTTGTTAGTTTTTGTTTATCTCTTTCATGTCTAAAAGTTGTTAAACAATTTTTTTTATTTAATTTGTTCAAAAAAAAAAAAACAACCAAAAATCAAAAAAAAAAATGAAACAATATTTGAATTGCAGTAATATTTAAACGTACGTTTTTGTTTTGGTTTTATTTTTAATTTAGATTATGCAATATTTTTAATTAAATTTTTTTCTTAAAGTTTAGCTTATAGTTATGTTAGCAATACTATATGGTATTTTACCGATAAAGACTAAAATGTAGGTAGTTTTTTTATGTATTTTGGTCAGTTACATTAATGTTTACTACAAATGCACATATGGCTGGTTTAAGTGCATTTTTTCGGCTCTAAAAGTCAAAAACTTTTTAATTCAATTGCAACATATCGATTAACTACTGTATTTCCTAAAACATTTGTTTTTCTTAATCTTCACATTATTCGAATTTGTATCACCAAATTGTATTCCTAATAAGATAAAAAGGAAATGAAATTAATGATCTTTAAAACAAATCCGTCAGAGGAAGAAAGAGAGAACAGGCTCCCCCTTTTCTCTGAACTGAACTAGAACAGAATAAAATCTGAATTAAAACTAAACTAGAACAGAACTAGAACAGAACTAGAACAGAACTAGAACAGAACTAGAACAGAACTAGAACAGAACTAGAACAGAACTAGAACAGAACTAGAACAAAACTAGAACAGAACTAGAACAGTACTAGAACTAGAACAGAACTAGAACAGAACTAGAACAGAACTAGAACAGAACTAGAACAGAACTAGAACAGAACTAGAACAGAACTAGAACAGAACTAGAACAGTACTAGAACAGAACTAGAATAGAACTAGAACAGAACTAGAACAGAACTAGAACTAGAACAGAACTAGAACAGAACTAGAACAGAACCAGAACAGTACTAGAACAGTACTAGAACAGAACTAGAACAGAACTAGAACAGAACTAGAACTAGAACAGAACTAGAACAGAACTAGAACAGAACTAGAACAGAACTAGAACAGAACTAGAACAGAACTAGAACAGAACTAGAACAGAACTAGAACAGAACTAGAACAGAACTAGAACAGAACTAGAACAGAACTAGAACAGAACTAGAACAGAACTAGAACAGAACTAGAACAGAACTAGAACTGAACTAGAACAGAAGTAGAACAGAACTACAATAGAATTACAATAGAAGTAGAACAGAACTAGAACTGAACTAGATCAGAAGTAGAACAGAACTACAATAGAATTACAATAGAACTAGAACAGAACTAGAACAGAACTAGAACAGAACTAGAACAAAACTAGAACAGAACTAGAACAGAACTAGAACAGAACTAGAACAGAACTGGAAACAGAACTAGAACAGAACTAGAACAGAACTAGAACAGAACTAGAACAGAACTAGAACAGAACTAGAACAGAACTAGAACAGAACTAGAACAGAACTAGAACAGAACTAGACAGAACTAGAACAGAACTAGAACAGAACTAGAACAGAAACTAGAACCGAACTAGAACAGAACTAGAACAGAACTAGAACAGAACTAGAAACAGAACTAGAACAGAACTAGAACAGAACTAGAACAGAACTAGAACAGAACTAGAACAGAACTAGAACAGAACTAGAACAGAACTGAACCGAACTAGAACAGAACTAGAACAGAACTAGAATCAGAAACTCGAACCAGAACTAGAACAGAACTAGAACAGAACTAGAACAGAACTAGAACAGACTAGAACAGAACTAGAACAGAACTAGAACAGAACTAGACAGAACTAGAACAGAACTAGAACAGAACTAGAACAGAAACTAGAACAGAACTAGAACAGAACTAGAACAGAACTAGAACAGAACTAGAACAGAACTAGAACAGAACTAGAACAGAACTAGAACAGAACTAGAACAGAACTAGAACAGAACTAGAACAGAACTAGAACAGAACTAGAACAGAACTAGAACAGAACTAGAACAGAACTAGAACAGAACTAGAACAGAACTAGAACAGAACTAGAACAGAACTAGAACAGAACTAGAACAGAACTAGAACAGAACTAGAACAGAACTAGAACAGAAACTAGAACAGAACTAGAACAGAACTAGAACAGAACTAGAACAGAACTAGAACAGAACTAGAACAGAACTAGAAACTAGAACAGAACTAGAACAGAACTAGAACAGAACTAGAACAGAACTAGAACAGAACTAGAACAGAACTAGAACAGAACTAGAACAGAACTAGAACAGAACTAGAACAGAACTAGACAGAACTAGAACAGCTAGAACAGAACTAGAACATCTATCTATCTTTCTATCTATCTATCTATCTATCTATCTATCTATCTATCTATCTATCTATCTATCTATCTATCTATCTATCTATCTATCTATCTATCTATCTATCTATCTATCTATCTTAAGTACCTTAAATCTTCATAAGTTTAATTCTTAATCTTTGAATCATTAGAATTTGTACAATGAAATTGTATTCTCATTAAGCTCAACAGGAAGACAATGTGAAAGATCTTTAGACATAAACTGCAACAATGAAAAAATTCTTTAATAATTTCTAATAACTTTCCACATATTTTATATTCCCCTCTCTCTTACTCCTTTTCTGATCTTGTTGCCTTTCAGTTAACATTCTTTAACAATAGAATCGATCATTTAAGAAAATCTAAACAAGTTTCGAAAGAAAATACATACAATAAATTTGATAACATTTGTTACAAACTAATAAAATAGTTTTTATACTAACAATTTATCTTTTGTTTTGGAATGCCTGTCACGTCAAATTAATGACAAACAAAAGAGATTTTCATAACACTTCTTTAAAGATCCCCTATTAAATACAAAATGAAATAAATTCTTTGAAAATGTTCTTACAGTTAAAATGTAACAGCTGATTAACAATCGTTTTACTATAAAAAAAACGTGATTTAATTTACATACTCAAGCGATTACAATCTCTTTCAAAACTGACAATTAGTTTAACGGTATTAAACGTTACATTTTCGAAAATTTATGTCAAATAAGAGAAAAAATATTCATTGTTGGAAAAAATCAAATGATTTTCTTCTGATTAGTATTTGTAAACAATTAATAAATGAAAAAGAAAACGTGTTTAAATATTTATTTTTTTTATTTCTTTTATATATTTTGTTAATATGAAAGGTGACGTTATGCAGCCAGACACTTGAGTTATTATTAGTTAATTAAATACAATTTCTTTGTAATAATATTTTATTTAAAAATTTTAACAAATAAATCATATACATTATACATAAAAGAATTGTTAAATAATCTCTTATATTGTTTCTCTTTTATTTCGTTTAGAAATTGGAACAAGAAAAACATGTTTTACGACAAAAACTCGCAATTGCTGAAGAGGAAAGTGAACAAAGGGTGCTGGAAATACAAGCGGATTACAATGAACTTAAAGATAAATCACTGGCACAGGTAAGGAAATGATAAATAACATTAATTTTTTTTTGTTAAAAAAAAACTAATTTCTTCAAAAATTAGCAAAAATATACTATAACTGAACTAGAACTGAACACTGAACTAGAACTGAACACTGAACTAGAACTAAACACTGAACTAGAACTGAACACTGAACTAGAACTGAACTAAAACTGAACTAGAACTGAACTAGAACTGAACTAGAACTGAACTAGAACTGAACTACAACTGAACTAGAACTGAACTAGAACTGAACTAGAACTGAACTAGAACTGAACTACTGAACTAGAACTGAACTAGAACTGAACTAGAACTGAACTAGAACTAAACTAGAACTGAACTAGAACTGAACTAGAACTGAACTAGAACTGAACTAGAACTGAACTAGAACTGAACTAGAACTGAACTAGAACTGAACTAGAACTGAACTAGAACTGAACTAGAACTGAACTAGAACTGAACTAGAACTGAACTAGAACTGAACTAGAACTGAACTAGAACTGAACTAGAACTGAACTAGAACTGAACTAGAACTGAACTAGAACTGAACTAGAACTGAACTAGAACTGAACTAGAACTGAACTAGAACTGAACTAGAACTGAACTAGAACTGAACTAGAACTGAACTAGAACTGAACTAGAACTGAACTAGAACTGAACTAGAACTGAACTAGAACTGAACTAGAACTGAACTAGAACTGAACTAGAACTGAACTAGAACTGAACTAGAACTGAACTAGAACTGAACTAGAACTGAACTAGAACTGAACTAGAACTGAACTGGAACTGAACTAGAACTGAACTAGAACTGAACTAGAACTGAACTAGAACTGAACTAGAACTGAACTAGAACTGAACTAGAACTGAACTAGAACTGAACTAGAACTGAACTAAACTGAACTAGAACTGAACTAGAACTGAACTAGAACTGAACTAGAACTGAACTAGAACTGAACTAGAACTGAACTAGAACTAGAACTGAACTAGAACTGAACTAGAACTGAACTAGAACTGAACTAGAACTGAACTAGAACTGAACTGAACTAGAACTGAACTAGAACTGAACTAGAACTGAACTAGAACTGAACTAGAACTGAACTAGAACTGAACTAGAACTGAACTAGAACTGAACTAGAACTTGAACTAGAACTGAACTAGAACTGAACTAGTACTGAACTAGAACTGAACTAGAACTGAACTAGAACTGAACTAGAACTGAACTAGAACTGAACTAGAACTGAACTAGAACTGAACTAGAACTGAACTAGAACTGAAGTAGAACTGAACTAGAACTGAACTAGAACTGAACTAGAACTGAACTAGAACTGAACTAGAACTGAACTAGAACTGAACTAGAACTGAACTAGAACTGAACTAGAACTGAACTAGAACTGAACTAGAACTGAACTAGAACTGAACTAGAACTGAACTAGAACTGAACTAGAACTGAACTAGAACTGAACTAGAACTGAACCAGAACTGAACCAGAACTGAACTAGAACTGAACTAGAACTGAACTAGAACTGAACTAGAACTGAACTAGAACTGAACTAGAACTGAACTAGAACTGAACTAGAACTGAACTAGAACTGAACTAGAACTGAACTAGAACTGAACTAGAACTGAACTAGAACTGAACTAAACTGAACTAGAACTGAACTAGAACTGAACTAGAACTGAACTAGAACTGAACTAGAACTGAACTAGAACTGAACTAGAACTGAACTAGAACTGAACTAGAACTGAACTAGAACTGAACTAGAACTGAACTAGAACTGAACTAGAACTGAACTAGAACTGAACTAGAACTGAACTAGAACTGAACTGAACTAGAACTGAACTAGAACTGAACTAGAACTGAACTGAACTAGAACTGAACTAGAACTGAACTAGAACTGAACTAGAACTGAACTAGAACTGAACTAGAACTGAACTAGAACTGAACTAGAACTGAACTAGAACTGAACTAGAACTGAACTAGAACTGAACTAGAACTGAACTAGAACTGAACTAGAACTGAACTAGAACTGAACTAGAACTGAACTAGAACTGAACTAGAACTGAACTAGAACTGAACTAGAACTGAACTAGAACTGAACTAGAACTGAACTAGAACTGAACTAGAACTGAACTAGAACTGAACTAGAACTGAACTAGAACTGAACTAGAACTGAACTAGAACTGAACTAGAACTGAACTAGAACTGAACTAGAACTGAACTAGAACTGAACTAGAACTGAACTAGAACTGAACTAGAACTGAACTAGAACTGAACTAGAACTGAACTAGAACTGAACTAGAACTGAACTAGAACTGAACTAAAACTAAAGTAGAACTGAACTAGAATCGATAGGAAACTGAACTTATTGATAAAAACTTGTTTATTTTCAGGAAAACGCCTTACGTCAGGCGGAAAAAGAGAAAACCATGTTAATAGAAGAACTATCCAGTCAAAATTCTCGTTTAACCGAACAAATTCAAGAGGCTCATATTACGGAAATGAAGCTAATGTCACAAATTCAGGAATTAAAGGATCAATACTCCTACAGAAACAGTAGTTTACAGGTATGTTTAACAAAAATCCCCCAAAATTTTAAATATTAAATATTTTCTCGATAAATCTTTAACAGGAACATGTCAACAGTCTGGAATCCATAAAAACAGAATTAAATCTAACCACAGAAAAACGTCATGAGCTAGAGAAACGTTTGCAACAGGCTCGCGAAGAAAAGGAAAATATAAGTTCGGCTTTAGATGAGGCTTCAGATCGTATTCACATGCTGGAGAGGCATGCTCGGGAACAGGAAACAAAATTGGAGGTATTTATGAATAAATTGAAGTTGATAAAGTATTTTAAAGTAGACAACTTGTAGTGTTATCAGTTTTTTTTTAAGAATTGAAGTGATATTGTTGCCATTATCTTTTGCTTGAAATATTTCTGATTTCTGCGTTGTTGTTTTTAAAAAAGAAGTTGTTTATTTATCAAGAGAAAATAATAAAAAAATATATAGTTAATATTAATGTATTTGCTAAATTATTAACCCTTTAAAGGCGTTAGAATCTTATCTTCTATCTTAAAAGTAAAGCTTTTAACGAAATTTGCGATATTCCGTTTTCAAGTGAAATCTTTCTAATATTTTTCATTTCCCACTTTCAGACCACCTTGCAGGCTTTAGAAAGAGCCACTAGAGAAAATAATGTGCTCAGTGAGCGTTTGGGAGCGGTAAGTTATCTTAATTAAACAAAATTTTTAAAAAACACCAACTTATTCATGAAATTTTTTCCAAATTCTTTCTCAAACAAAATCTAATATTCAAAAAATTCTCTATAAAAATCCATTGCATACACAATTAACTCCAATTATACTTAAAAAAAAAACATTTCCATCACAAACTTTTTACTAAAAGGATAATTATTCTGGTTCCACCGGTAAAAAGTCCCTACAATTCGAAATGGAATGCGATGAAGATGAGGCTAGTTTCTCGGAAGATGGTAAACCCTCACAAATCTGGGTAGAGGCTCGTTCTGTGTATATACAATTAAAATCTCTGGTAGATTCTTTAAAAATTGGTCATGATGATGACTCAGGTAAGTTTCCAGAAAGCCCTTTTCCTTTTCTCTTATTGTTTTGCATGTTTATCTTTCGTTGTGTGTCAGTAGTTAGTATTTTATAACTTTGCCTTGTGATATTTGAAACCTTAAAGGTTTTACAGGTTTAAATTCGGACATATCATTGGATTTGGAATCTATGGATAATACCATCTCCACCAATGGCAATAGTGAGGGTGGTCATAATGCCATTAATTTCCGCCAGGGCATGTTGTCCGCCATGTCCGATGAGTTGACACGTTTATTGCTAAATCTCGATGCGGGCAATTTCAAAAAGATGCTGGATCAAACTAGAAATTTGGTTTTGGAACAGGAAGACGAAATTAAGAGATCTCATCAATTGATACAACAGCTAGAAGCTAAGGTTGGTATCACTTTCCCTACCCGCAATATATAAAACAGAGAAATTCAATACTATCTTGCTTTTTCAGTTGGCTGTCACCGACGTTGAATTAACCAATGTCAAGGAGGAAAGAGATCAAGCCCGTGGTGATTTGGTCGACACCACCGATCGTGATGAATTATTGGCTAAAGCCCAAAAAGAACGTGATAATGCTACTGAAAGACGCACCAAGGCTGAAGTTGAATTGGCCAAGACACGTGTGGAACTCATGCAGGCCAATTCTCAATTATTGGAATCTATCCAACAAAAGGTGGAATTATCACAACAATTGGAACAGTGGCAGGTTAGTTTGAAAATCTGTATAAATAAAGTTTAAATTATATTTAAACTTTTTCTGTTCTAGTTATTTCCCAATTCTAGTTCTGTTCTAGTTCTAGTTCTGTTCTAGTTCTGTTCTAGTTCTGTTCTAGTTCTGTTCTAGTTCTGTTCTAGTTCTGTTCTAGTTCTGTTCTAGTTCTGTTCTAGTTCTGTTCTAGTTCTGTTCTAGTTCTGTTCTAGTTCTGTTCTAGTTCTGTTCTAGTTCTGTTCTAGTTCTGTTCTAGTTCTATTCTAGTTCTGTTCTAGTTCTGTTCTAGTTCTGTTCTAGTTCTATTCTAGTTCTAGTTCTGTTCTAGTTCTAGTTCTAGTTCTGTTCTAGTTCTGTTCTAGTTCTGTTCTAGTTCTGTTCTAGTTCTGTTCTAGTTCTGTTCTAGTTCTGTTCTAGTTCTGTTCTAGTTCTGTTCTAGTTCTGTTCTAGTTCTGTTCTAGTTTGTCTAGTTCTGTTCTAGTTCTGTTCTAGTTCTGTTCTAGTTCTGTTCTAGTTCTGTTCTAGTTCTGTTCTAGTTTGTTCTAGTTCTGTTATAGTTCTGTTCTAGTTGTTCTAGTCGTTCTGTTCTAGTTCTGTCAGTTTTTTAGTTCTGTTCTAGTTCGTTCTGTTCTAGCTGTTAGTTTTTTATTCTTTCATGTTCTATAAGTTTGGTTCTGTTTCTCTGCAAGTTCTGGAGTCTGTTCTAGTTCTGTTCTAGTTCTAGGCTTTTAAAATTAATTTTTTATTCCATTTTATAAATTTGGTTGTTTCTCTTCCAGAGGACATGCAATACTCATTGAAGGAGCAAATGCGCTCGAAATGATTAACCAATCGTAACAGTGCAAACAGCGGAACCTCAACAAACCAGTGCTGCTGCTAATTTAGCCAAACGTTGGTCCAACTATAAACTCTGGAGCCTCTTTCAAACGGTAATCTAATAACATTGAAATGGTGGCGCTATGCGTCTATAATTTTAATAATGTAAAAGCTTTTAATTAATTTTATATACAATATACTTATACTTATTTTTATTTTTATTTTTATTATTATTTTTTAATTTGTATAAACACAATTACATATTTTTATGACAATTCTTTTTAAAATTAAGTACTTAAACAAAAGAAGAAAAAACTGACAGACAAGCAGACATATTTATATAGTAATATTAATTATTAATTAAATATTTTGTAAATTTTAACTGAGTGAGTTGGAAGGAGAAAAAGTGTAACCTTGCAAAAATTGGGTTTTTAAGGAAAAACAAAAACAAAATATTTAACTAAATATAACTAAAAAATGTACCTTTTTTGTAATTTAAAATCAAAACTTATAAAATTTTTAAACAAGAAGAAGTTTTAATAATTATAAGAAATTTAATAAAAATATTAGAAAATTTTGGGTTTTGATTTTATTAAAATTTTATAATTGATTTTTTTTTAATATTATTTTTTAACAAATTAGAAAACATTAAGTGAAACATTAACGCTTTTTTATGTATGTATTAAAAATTTTATATTTTTTAAATTAAGTTTTTAATTAAAAAGTAAAAAAAGTAAAAAAATAATGAGACAAGAAGAGAAACAATACGATGTTTTCAAATAGAACTTTTTGGATTTTGTTTAAAACTGAACAATTTTTATTAAACTTTAGGAAGAGATTTCGAGAGTCCGAGTTATCGAAATATCTAAAGTGAATATAAAATTTGTTTAAAGAGGGTTAAAGAGGATCCAAACGTTCATAAATAACTATGTATGTTATTTAAATTTTCTCATATTTTGTTATTTTTTATTTTAACTTAATAATATGCCTTATATTAATCTCTTTTTTTATATTAATTTTAAAATAACTTAAAAGTACTTAAAACAAAATTTCTAAAAAATCAAAAAAAAAAAACGTTGTAGCACAACATATCGCTTAAAAAATTCTCGTTAAGTTTATTTAAAAAACTACACTAAAATGTTAGAAAATTAAAAAAAAAAAGAAATTCTAAAAGAATTTTTTTAAAAAAAAAAAACCTTTCAAAAAACAAGTTATTTTTAAAACAACAACAACTACTAAAAGATTTATATAAAAATTTAAACAAAAACAAAACATATTTTTTAATAACTTAAATAAGTTAGAATTAAGTAAAGCACGAAATCAAAGCAAAGATTTTTTTTAAACTAAAATAATAAAAAAAATGTTAAACAAAAACTTAAATTATATAAAGAAAAACATAAAATAATTTCATTTTTTTAGAACAAAAAAAGCTTTAATTTCACCTACTTGCCTTAATTCTGACAATGAAGCAAAAACAAATGAAAATGACACTTAATATTTAAAATAAAATATAAAAAAAAAACAAAAACTAACTTTTAATTAATTAATTTGTAAAGTAAATGTTATATAAATATTTAATAATAATAATAATAATAACAACTACCTTTAAACAAAAAATTATAATAAAACAATTTATTTAGTATAAAATGTATTTATTCTTTGTTATTATTTAGTGATTCAGTTCCAGTACTGCTGTAGCTCAGTTTTAGTTCAGTACTAGTTCAGTTCTAGTTAAGTTCTAGTTCAGTTCTAGTTCAGTTCTAGTTCAGTTCTAGTTCAGTTCTAGTTCAGTTCTAGTTCAGTTCTAGTTCAGTTCTAGTTCAGTTCTAGTTCAGTTCTAGTTCAGTTCTAGTTCAGTTCTAGTTCAGTTCTAGTTCAGTTCTAGTTCAGTTCTAGTTCAGTTCTAGTTCAGTTCTAGTTCAGTTATAGTTCAGTTGTGGTTCAGTTGTGGTTCAGTTCTAGTTCAGTTCTAGTTCAGTTCTAGTTCAGTTCTAGTTCAGTTCTAGTTCAGTTCTAGTTCAGTTCTAGTTCAGTTCTAGTTCAGTTCTAGTTCAGTTCTAGTTCAGTTCTAGTTCAGTTCTAGTTCAGTTCTAGTTCAGTTCTAGTTCAGTTCTAGTTCAGTTCTAGTTCAGTTCTAGTTCAGTTCTAGTTCAGTTCTAGTTCAGTTCTAGTTCAGTTCTAGTTCAGTTCTAGTTCAGTTCTAGTTCAGTTCTAGTTCAGTTCAGTTCTAGTTCAGTTCTAGTTCAGTTCTAGTTCAGTTCTAGTTCAGTTCTAGTTCAGTTCTAGTTCAGTTCTAGTTCAGTTCTAGTTCAGTTCTAGTTAAGTTCTAGTTCAGTTCTAGTTCAGTTCTAGTTCAGTTCTAGTTCAGTTCTAGTTCAGTTCTAGTTCAGTTCTAGTTCAGTTCTAGTTCAGTTCTAGTTCAGTTCTAGTTCAGTTCTAGTTCAGTTCTAGTTCAGTTCTAGTTCAGTTCTAGTTCAGTTCTAGTTCAGTTCTAGTTCTGTTCTAGTTCTGTTCTAGTTCAGTTCTAGTTCTGTTCTAGTTCTGTTCTAGTTCTGTTCTAGTTCAGTTCTAGTTCTGTTCTAGTTCTGTTCTAGTTCTGTTCTGTTCTAGATTTAGTTTTAGTTCTTTTTTAGTTCTTTTCTAGATCAAGTCCTAATTCTGTTTTAGTTCAATTCTAGTCAGTTCCGTTCTTTCAGCTGTTGTTGAGTGCTTGTTTAGTTTTGGTTCAGTTGTAGTTCCGTTATTTTTTTGTTTTAGCCGATTCTTTAATATTAAATTTGGGTATCCGATCCTTCTTAGCTAAAATTTTGTTAGAAGAATCCTCAATATTTATACCATTTATAATAGTGTTGATACGTTTCTCTATAACGCCTATAAACAGTTTAACATTATGCGAGGTCATAGAGGTTTTCGAGGAGAGCACATTTAATATGGGAGCATCATCACAAGATAGTTGTCTGCGAATGAAGGTGATAATATTAAAATTTGTATACATTTTTTAAATTATTTACAAAATACTTGAATATATCCGATATTCCCAATAACATTTGTTGCAAACGCAGCTCTAAGATGCGCAACTTTTCCTTGGCTTCGTTATTTTGCAATTCAGCCTTTTCCAGCTGTTCATTGAGGTAATCCAAAGCTTCAGTTTTCTGTAGGGTTTCCTTTTCCAGTAGCTCAGCTTTTTGGCGTTCTATGCAATTAATAGTAACAGTGTTTAACTTTTCTTAATAGTAAATTTCTTCTTTACTTACCTATTTCATCCGATAACTCCTGAGTGGTATCATTTAATACCTCTACCTCATGACTCAATTCATTGACATAACTGAACAGAGCAAAATTTTCCTCTTCCTGTCTTTTAAACTGAACAGTTAACTTTTGAGTATCCGATTCCTGATAAAGTTCCTATAAGATAAAAAGAAGTCAAACTTGAGGAGGCGTGGCAAGAATTTGTTATTGTATCTAAAAGTTCAATTCCTAATATATATTAAAGCCAAATTTCAGCTTAAAAACTTTGAAAACCTAGAAGCTGTAGCTAATTGAATTTTGGTAGCTAAAGGCAAACAGTGGGCGGAAGTTGTTAATTGCAGATTCGGTATTTTGTTTATAACTTGGTAAATATATAACATACCAAGATAATTTTGGTACCAGAGGAAAGAGTGGAAATTCAGCTTTAACATGGCTTCATACTTAAAGCCCAATGCCACGCCCTCTTCTTACTTGAACGTTGTATATTTATAATTCATTATTAAGAAAGGAAAAAAGGGCGTGGCATATAATTTTTTTCTAAAATCCAAAACTACATTTCCTTCTTTACCTAAATGCCAAATTCCATTAAAAAAGCTTTAAAATTGTAGAAGTTATTTAAAGTTAAACTTTTGTTTGTGAAACCCATAAATTTTGAGTTGCAAAAACAGCCAATCGAGAAATACTAGGGCAACAGAACTGAACAGCAAGTAAATTTTTGTATATGATTTTTGGTTTTTTGTTAATAACTTTTAAATTTCTTAATATTATGATGAAATTCTTTTTGTAATGGATAGTCTGGAATATGGGCTATCTCATGGCTTACAATTTTACAACCAATGCCACGCCTCTTTTTATATATAAAGCGTTTTATTATTAAAATCGGAATAACTCTCAAAGTTAAGGGTTTAGCAGAAAATGTTCTCCATAAATACAAAGTTCAATTCTTATTTTATGTTTATGCAAAATTTTACTTAAAAAGCTTATGAAATATGAAAGCTGTAGCGAGTTGAACTTTGCTATTCAAAAGCGAAAGGTGGGCGTTAAATTGATGAAAACTGTTTTTTGTTTTTTTTTTTAATAACTTTTAAGTTATAAGATATTTTGAAGAAATTCTTTTTGCTGTGAATAGATTGGAATATGTACTTTCTTGTATTTGTAACATAATTTACACAGACAAGCCCATTTCAGACGTGCCATTTGTATAAAGTGATGTATAATAAAAATCTTATAACTTTGAAAGTAAAACTTCTAGCAAAATTAGTTTTTCATTTATAACAAGTTCAATTCTTATTTAATCATCAAGCAAAATCTCATTAAAAAAACTTTAGAAATGTAAAAGCTGTAGCTTTATGAACTTTAGTATTCAAAAGCCATAAAGGACTTTAAATTGATTAAAACACTATTAAGGTTTTTTATTAAAAAATCCTTTGTTATACAAGATATTTTGATGATTTCTTAACCATTGAAAAGGGCGGAATTTTAGCTTTATTATGCTATAAAGGTTTAATGCTTACCGCCACGCCTTCTTTTTGTTGAAAGGTTATTTGTTATAAATAATAGTAAGTTAGAATTTTAAGTAAAAAAGAGGCGTGTCAAAAAATGATTTATACAAATTAAAAGCTGAACTCCTAATTTATGTTTAAGTCAATTTTCAGCTTAAAAGCTTTTAAAACCTAAAAGCTATAGCTAATTGAATATTGGTATCTGAAAGTAAAAAGTGGGCGGTAGAGTGTAATTGCAATTTTGGTATTTTGTTAATAAATCTGTTAATATAAAAGATAACAAAATAATTTTGGTGCCAGAGGAAAGAGGGGAAATTTTGCGTTAATACGGTTTTATATTTAACGCCCACTGTCACGCCCTCTTCTTACATTAACGTTGTATATTAATAATTCATAATTGACTGGGGGAAAAAAGGCGTGGCACATAATTTTTTTCCAAAATCTAAAACTACATTTCCTGCTTTACCCAAATGCCTAATTTCATTTAAAAAGCTTTAGAAATGTAGAAGTTATTTAAAGTTAAACTTTTGTTTCTGAAACCACAAATTTTTGAGTTGCAAAAATAGCCAATCGAAAACTACTAGGTCAACAGAACTGAATAGCAAGCAAATTTTTGAATATGATTTTTGGTTTTTTGTTAATAACTTTAAAGCTATTAAATATTTTAAAGAAATTCTTTTTGCTGTGGATAGAGTGGAATTTGGTCCTACTTATAGTTTAAAATTTTACATCATATGCCACGCCCCTTTTCGTTTATAAAGTTATTTATATTTAAAATTCGAATAACTTAAAAAGTATTAAGTCTAGGTAATTATTTCTTTCATTAGTAAAAAGTTCAATTCTTGGTGGAGGTCTATAGGAAATTTCAGCTTAAAAGCTTTTGAAATGTGAAAGTTGTAGCGTGTTAAAATTTGTTGTTTAAAAGCTTAAAGTGGGCGAAAATTTGGCAAAAATACTTTGATGGTTTTTTGTTAATAACTTTATTAATATGACAGCTAGAATAATTATTTTTTCACTAAAGGAAAGAGTGATAATTCAGCTTTATTATGGCTTATGCTTTTTACATCCAATGCCACGCCCCTTTTCAATAAACTGTGATTTATTATAAAAATCTTATTTTTAAGAGGAAGTAGGGGGCGTTACATAATTTTTGTTTCATAGGTATAAAATTCAAGTCTTGTTTTATGCCGGTGACAAATTTCAGCCTAAAAGCTTTTAAATTATGAAAGCTTTAGCATAATGAACTTTTTTATCTAAAAACTAAAAGTGGGCGAAAATTTAGAAAATTACTTTTATGGTTTTTTGTTAATAACTTTGTAAATATGACAGCTAGAAAGCTGATTTTTTCACTAATATAAAGAAGGCATATTCAGCTTTGTAATGGCTTATGGCTTTTAAAAGTCTCGCTATGCCTTCTTTTTAAATTTTGATTTATTATAAAGCTATTATTTCATAAGACGGAAAAAGCTTTTTATAAATAAATAGTGCAAGACTTGTTATAGGAAGTCTTTCTCTGATCAGCTAACTGTAATATTTTATATATAAAATCTTTCTCTACCCGATTAAAAGACAATTTTCTGTAGAAAAACCTTTCTCTCCGAAACTTTAAGAAGCTTATCTTTATAAAACTTTTATCTTTCAAGCTAGAAGAAAAATTTTTACAAAAATGTTTTCTCTCTGTTTTAGAGAACATTTAAATAAATTCTCTCTTAACTTAGAAGAAAGTTTTTTATATAGAAAATCTTGCTTGATAATAATAATCAAATTACCTTCATTCTATCAATTATTTCTTTATATTCCGCCAGTTGTCTCTCGAAAGCCTCCTTTTGTGCCAATTTCTTATCACTTTCTCGTTGTTCCAATTCCGGATTGAGACGTTTTTGTCCTTTAATATCAAAGAATTTTTGTAATTTGGCATCATGTTCCAGACGTCTTTGCATTTCACGCATTTCCTAATGATACAAGAACAAATATTGGAAAAAAGTATTTCGAAATATTAGAGAAATTCTACCTGTATATGCATAATTTTATCATTTTCATTGCGATCTTTTAAAACCTGCAGCTTATTACACAATTCCTCACGCTGATCATAAGCCAAAGTAGACTGATCGATCAAGTCCATTATATACTTCTTACCCTCGTTGAATTGAGTCACCATAGATTGCCACATTTCGTTGAAATTGGCTCTAAATTAGAAATTTTCTTAAAAATTATCCAAAACTTTAAATTTTATATATCTAACCTATCCTGCAGCATATGATTAATAGAGTCCCTCAATTTTGAATTCTCAGTCAACACATCACTGCATTTCTTATTCACCACATCTAAACGATTCTCCAGTTTGACCACGCTCTTTTGTACCTTACATATAGTGTCCTTATAACAACTATCGGGTACCTCCAGTTTACGCAAACCATCTATTTCTTTTTCCATCTAAAAGGAAAATTGAAATTAATAAGAAAAAAGTCCTCCTCGCCAATAAATCTACCTTTTTTATATGACCCTCTAATTCCCATAGATTTATACGCTCACTGGCTAAAATACGTTGCACCTCAGCCTCTTGATTTTGTAAATATATTAGTTTTTTCTCCTTCTGCAAAAGAAATCAATTCAAAATTTGGGGTTTAAAACTTTCATTTCCCTTACAGTAACATTTTTCTTGGCGTGAGTTCCTCCTTCCAAAGTATTAATTTCATTGGTCAACTGTTTGTGCTCCTGCTGCAACACGCTGATAATATGATTTTGTTTTTTCAATTGTTTGGTTTTATAGTCCAATAAACTTCTTAACTCCAATTGTAAAGTTCTCAACTTTAAAAAGAAAACAATTTTGAATAAGAAATTCCAAAATAAAAATCACATTTTGTGTTTTTTCCCCACCAACCTGTCTTTGTAAACGTTGTAATTCAGCATTGGCAGATTCTTCCAATTCTGTTTGTCCATTCATTATAGGAATTAAACATAACTTTTATTTAATTTTTAAAAAAATCCTAATTTTTCTGGGCTTTTTTAATAAAACAGAATGAAAAACAATTTCTTGTTGTCTTGGCAACCTTGTTGATACTATAAAACATAGTGGCAGCGCTTTTAAAACAAAATAACGGTATCTCCTTTATCTCATTCTTATAAAATATAAAATTTGTCTTTATATCATTCATATTTAATAAGATTTTTAGTCAAAAATCCAACATTTTAACAAAAAAACTTTAAAATCTTATCATTTGCTCTTTCATATGAGATCATAAAGTTTAATACTTTACAGCTTCCTGATTTTAAAAGGTTCTAAGCTGAAATTTGCTATGGAAATTAAAAAAGAATGAAACTTTTTATTTATTAAAGAAAAATTTTGCCACGCCTCCTTTTTCTCCCTTAAATGTAAAATTTTGATAATAAATCTTAATGTTAAAAAGAAGGCGTGGCATTGGGTAAAAAATATATAAGCCTTAACAAAGCTACAATTCCCCTCATTCCATTAATGCAAAAATTATCCTTCTAGCTCTCATATTAACAAAGTTATTAACAATTAACCATTAAACAAATTTTACCAAATTTCCGTCCATTTTGAGCTTTTAAACAGCAAACTTTAACACGCTGCAACTTTAACATGTCAAAAGCTTTTAAGCTAAAATTCACCATAAACATAAAACGAGAATTAGATTTAACATTTATGAAAAAAATAATTTTATACATCTTTTACTTTCTATGCTATTCAAATTTTAAATATAAATAACATTATACACAAAAAGGGGCGTGGCATTTTTCTCTAAATTTCACATCATAAGGAAGCGCATATTCCAATCTATCCATCCCAAAAAGAATTTCATTGAAATATTATGTATATTGAAAGTTATTAACAAAAAACCAAAAATCATATACAAAAATTTACTTGCTGTTCAGTTCTGTTGACCTAGTAGTTTTCGATTGGCTGTTTTTGCAACTCAAAAATTTGTGGTTTCAGAAACAAAAGTTTAACTGGAAATAACTTCTACAATTTTAAAGCTTTTTTAATGAAATTTGGCATTTAGGTAAAGAAGGAAATGTAGTTTTGGATTTTAGAAAAAAATTATATGCCACGTCCATTTTTCCTCTCTTAATTATGAATTATTAATATACAACGTAAACGTAAGAAGAGGGCGTGGCAGTGGGCGTTAAATATAAAACCGTATTAACGCAAAATTTCCCCTCTTTTCTCTGGCACCAAAATTATTTTGTTATCTTTTATATTAACAGAGTTATTAACAAAATTGCAATTACACTCTACCGCCCACTTTTTACTTTCTGATACCAATATTCAATTAGCTATAGCATTTAGGTTTTAAAAGCTTTTAAGCTGAAAATTGACTTAAACATAAATTAGGAATTCAGCTTTTAATCTGTGTAAATAATTTTTGACACGCCTCTTTTTTACTCACAAATCTAACTTACTATTATTTATAACAAATAATCTTTCAACAAAAAGAAGGCGTGGCAGTAAGCATTAAATATTTATAGCATAATAAAGCAAAAATTCCGCTCTTTTCAATGGTTAAGAAATCGTCAAAATATCTTGTACTACAAAAGATTTGTTAATAAAAAACCTCAATAGAGTTTTAATCAATTTAAAGCCCTTTATGGCGTTTGGATACTAAAGTTCATATTGCTACAGCTTCTACATTTCTAAAGTTTTTTAAATGAAATTTAGCTTAAAGATTAAATGAGAATTGAACTTGTTGTAAATGAAAAACAAATTTTACTAGATGTTTTACTTTTAAAGTTATACGATTTTTATTATATATCACTTCATACATAGAAATGGGCGTGGCTATGATAATTTATGTTATATACACAAGAAAGTATATATTCCAATCTATCCACAGCAAAAAGAATTTCTTTAAAATATCTTACAGCTTAAAAGTTATTAACAAAAAACCAAAAAACAGTTTTCATAAATTTAACGCCCAACTTTCGTTTTTGAATAGCAAAGTTCAACTCGCTACAGCTTACATATTGCTAAAGCTTTTTAAGTAAAATTTT
The DNA here is from genome assembly GCF_015586225.1 of Lucilia sericata. Classification (NCBI taxonomy): domain Eukaryota; kingdom Metazoa; phylum Arthropoda; class Insecta; order Diptera; family Calliphoridae; genus Lucilia; species Lucilia sericata. Next base: position 61,470 of record NW_023994992.1, read on the forward strand.
GCATAAACATAAAATAAGAATTGAACTTTGTGTTTATAGAAAAAAAATTCTGCTAAACACTTCAATTTGAGAGTTATTCCAATTTTAATAATTAAACGCTTTATATATAATAAGGGGCGTGGCATTGGTTGTAAAATTGTAAGCCACGACATAGTCCATATTCCAGACTATCCATCACAAAAAGAATTTCATCAAAATATTAAGAAAATTAAAAGTTATTAACAAAAAACCAAAAATCATATACAAAAATTTACTTGCTGTTCAGTTCTGTTGCCCTAGTATTTCTCGATTGGCTATTTTTGCAACTCAAAATTTATGGCTTTCAGACACTAAACTTTAACTGTAGATAACTTCTATAATTTTAAAGATTTTTTAATGAAATTTGGTACAGAGCTAAATATGGAAATGAAGTTTTAGATTTTGGAAAAAATATATATGCCACGCCCCTTTTTTCCTTGAGATATTTTATTTAAATAATATACACAGTTTTAAGCAATTGTTATAATTGAAGTAATGTAACAATTTATATGTAATTAAAGCTTAAATTCCCCTCTATTATTTGTTGAAATAATTATCTTAATAGCTTTAATAGTTTAAAAGTTATAGGTTAAAAACTTAAATCGTTATTATATCTAATTTTTAAACCTGCGAAAGAACGTTAACTTTTAAGTGCTGCCAAGTTTGAGGTAAATGTTTACTCTAACCATGTGGCAGCTTTAGCAAACAGCTGTTAATGACACCATCTGCTAAAACCGTAAAAACAAGGTTATGTAAAACACAACAAAAGAACTTCAACAGAAATATTACATTTTTTAAAAGAAATTTATATAAAAATTTAATAAAAAACATAAAATATGGTGTCTCCAACTTTGGCCTTGTTTGTAAGATCCCGCGGACCCGATGAATTTTGGCGTAAACGTAAAATTTTCAAACTGGCAGCGGTAAGTTAAGAAAACTTGGTAAATTTTGTAAAAGTTAATGTACATTTGTCTAAATGTTTAGCACTATCGTGGTCGCAGAAGGAATGTTTACTCCATTGCAGTGCGTAATGTACACCGAGCCCTGGTTTATGCCACCAAAGGCAGGAAGTTGAAGAAATTGGATATGGCAGCGGTAATTTATTAAAAATCAACAGTATTTTAGTAACTATTTTAAAATTGCTTTGTTTTTCTTAGCTATGGACCACCAGAGTACAAGCCGGTTGTGAGCAATATGGTGTTACCTTGGATGCCTTCAAAGAGGGCTTAACACGCAGTAATATTTTATTGAATAGGTGAGAATTTGTCAAAAGTTTGTAGGTTCCAAAAATCAAAATTTTTGTTTCTTTGCAGAAAAATCCTATCAGATTTGGCTATTTGGGAGCCCCGTTCTTTTGAGGCTTTAGTTAAACTATCACGCGAAAGAGCTGTAGTACAAACATTGCCCGGCATTAATGAAAGATCTGTTATGAATCAAGTGTATGGCTTAGCCAATTTGCAAATAAAATAATCTGTTAAGTTTCTTGAATATTTTAAGTGTTTTTCTTTTCAATCAATAAACAAACTTGGTTTTTAATAAGGAAATAAAGCGTAAAACCGTTTTATTTATTTTCATTTACATAAAAATACACAAAATTCCAATTTGCTCGAGATTAAAATGGATAACAACTTTCCCTAGCAAATCTAATGGAATTTCTTGTTTTTCTTTATAAATATAAATGGAATTTACAAACTAAATTATAGTGCTAACGGCTCAGCCTTAATAAATTAAAGGCTAAGTTGTATTGATCAAAAAAAAAAAAAATTACATAGAAATTATTTAAAGTTAATAAAAAACGAAATCAGATGATTACAAAAATAATTATGATTAAATTACAACAAATGCTGGTGGTTTGTTCTATAAATTCTATTCAACTTTAGCCAAGATATCAGATTCACGGAACAACAAGTATTCTTTTTTGTCTTCCAATTCAACTTTGGTGCCACCATATTCGGGCAACAAAACGCGGTCACCAGCCTTAACATCCATGGGGATAGTAGCACCAGTTTGCTAAAAAAGATAAAAAACAACGGTAAATAAAAAATTTCTAGAAACTTTGCCCATCAAAATGGGTAAACAAAACTTACAGCATTTCTGGCACCAGGTCCTACAGCCACAACTGTACCGTGCATCATTTTGCCTTGGGCTTTTTCGGGTAAAACAATACCGCCCTTAGTGGTGGTCAAAGTTTCAGCACGTTGTACCAAGATGCGGTCCAACATGGGGATGATTCTCTTAACAGCATTGGAAGCCTTAAAGTTATAACAAGAAATTTCACATTTAGCAAAATTTTTTTATAAATTTCAAATTATTCTTTAAAAACTATTTAAAATTTGTTAAAATACTTAATTTTTCTAACAATTTTCATTTACAAATCTTTAACAAAGTTCTAAAATCAAAAGTTATCACTAAATTTCCAATTGTTTCTATATTACACAACACTTTGTTGACTATAACAGCCGGCCTCGCACATCTTTTACTTTATTATCACTTAAAAAAACACCAAAGACACATCATAGAAACATCGAGAATGTTTTCAAATTTTCTTTAACTTTCAATTATCAAAAAATTAAATGTTTGTAAACATTTTTTTTTATTGAGGAAAAACTCACCATTTCTGTTAAATTTGTTTTAATTAAGGCGAGAAAATTAAATTAATAAAAATTGTGCAAGAAATTTCAAGAATTTTTTGCGTAAATTTGCTTAGTTTTCGCACACGTGCGGTTAAGACAAGTGATTATTTGATAATGAAGTTGAAATGAAAATTTCTGGCAGATTTGTCACTTCTTTGCGATATATACAAAAGCTGTATGATATGAAACAGTATTCATTTTCAATCTGGCAGCTTAATGATTACTCCAGAATTAAAATGCTGCCAAGTTTGTAAAAGCAAAATAAAAACGCTACACTCGAATTTAATTAAAATATCGTTATTATTTAAACAAATTAATGGAATTTAATAAAAATTTTGGATTAAATATAAAAATTAATACAATTTTCTATCAAAAATTGATTTCTAATTGTTTTAAAATGCATTCAACCGAGAAATATAAAGAAAATCCTTAAAAATCAGTAAAATTTTATTTTTATCGATTCTAATTCTTTAAATAGTCCAATCGAGAAAACGGTAAAAATCCAAATCGATCAAAAATTTTTTATAACTTCAAAATTCCATAAAAAAATCAATCTTTATATGAGTCTAATCAAGAAAGTAGTCAAAATCTGTGTTCATTTAAAACAATTTTATTAAACATTGATTTTATTGAATAATATAAAATAGACCAAAAATCTGTGATAACTTTGAAATTTCAATAAAAATCAATTTTAATATGAAAAATCTAAAATAGGCTCTGGTTCCTTAATTATTCGTCTAATTGCGAACAAATTAATTTCTGTCATTTATTCAAAATTCCATCTTAACCCGATTTTTATTTTAGAAAACTTAAATCGACTTTTAATAAATGTTCAGTTGAGAAAATAGTGAAAATCTATAACCACTTCGAAAGTCCATCATTAATATATTTTTTTATGAAAACTCTAAAGAAGTGAAAATTTGATCTGTGTTTACATAAAGATTCAATATTTATAAAAAGAATGAACATTTTAAAGCTTTTGTTAAATTTAAACTCTAAAAAATATAATTAATAATAATTTTTGGAATTATTCAGTTTAAATTCAAACCTATTTTCCATTATTTTTAAATTTATTTCTGTGTTTCTACTTTTACTATTGAAAAAACAACATTGCAGCGATTATTGTTCATCATACTCTACTGGCAACACTGTACTCTGCCTGTCTGTCAATACAACTACCGATTACTTGTTGAGTAACTAATGTCACATACAACAACACTTGTATTTTGAAGTTTCTTTTATAAACTAATACACGTGCAGAGACTTGCGCCGATTCGGCTTAAGCCGACTAAGCCAAGCCGCCGAACAAAATGTCAAAGCCGCCGCCGCCGAAAATTTTTCAGCTTAATACGGCTTGAAAATTTCGCCATATTTTCCACAATTTACAGAATACTTTCGCTAAATTTGTGGAATTTTACAATATAAAATTAATTTGTTTTCATTTAAGCAAGTTTTCTTTTATTTAATAATAAGCCGCTCATTGAAATTTGGCCGGTGTAGAACTTTGCTCGACGTTCGATGTATATGCTTCGCCTCAGATATTTTCGTGTTTTCGCGCCTAATTCGAGTCGCTGCTTTGACTTCAAACCAGCTTCGTTGTCGTCAACGGAGCTACACCTTTTTACATTGCTGGTATGTCATACCGTAAAGGGCTAGGGTATCGAACATGTGTATTTCAAATGGGAAGTGCAGTTGATGTCAATTCTGCCGACTGCGAAAAGAAATTCTGCTAGAATTTTTCGCGCCAAGCTGTTTTCTGCATTTTTTATTTGCCACAAAAAATCTGTTGTTGTGTGTGTGTGCGAAAATCTAAAATGACAGAAATGATATTCTTTAAATAAAAAAATAATTTTTTACTAAAAATTGAAATTAATAAGATTGTATGCTATACTACTATACCGAAAAGAAAGAACGTCTTTCTTTTCAGGAAAGAGGAGGCATCATGATGGTCTCCTGGAAGAATGCCCACAAGAGAGTGGCAATTATATACCTCCCTAGTCACCTAGGCGGGTGGTGGTCGGTCGGCTAGTGGTGACATGGTATATTATACTTATTATTATACCATTGATCTCAGCAGAATCACTACCATACACCCATAATAGAGCGCGATGTCTGTCTGGTGTGCCTTTCAGTGAAGCTCTTGTTGTCTCCAAACACTATGGTGGCCGAATATTTACAAGAAACAATTGTTAAGCCGCCTTTTATACAAATTTATAGCTTTGTAGAGAATGTCTTCACGGACCTAGAGGATATAACCTGGCTAGGTATGTAGATGTTGTTTGGGCAAAATATTGGTACTAACCATTGTGGGCTTTATGTCGACTTTAGGTCCCTTATAGTTGTCACACTATACCAAATAAGCATTCTTGCTGGAATTAAAGTTTAAAACAAGTTTAATTCCAGTCAAACATTCAAATTTCAAGTGTTGAAATACACTTTAATTCAATAGCATTCTCCAGTGAAAACGAAACTTGATAAAAAAGCGAAAATCGAAAATCAAGTCGCTTACGTCCATTTTGCAAAAAGGGCTCGATATATATTATTGATCCAATTCCACATTTAAGTCCCTAATCCGAAAATCACGGTGACGTTCTTATTAATCTAATGATCGGACCACTTCGGAAATTTGCTTTTTTACGACATATGATTTGCCGAATATAACTCTTACTTCTTACTTATTTTAATCATAAATTACTGCTAAAATAGGAATAGTCTTCCTTTAGAGTTGCGAGTTTTCATACATTCTAATAATGTTTTCAAAGTGAAACTTTTGGAATATTTTTCAATCTCTTTGTGATCCCTTTAAATGATGTTGTTCTGGAAGAACTTTAACAACCATGTAAACATTTTGGGTAATAAACTGGGGGATTACCAATGAGGGGAGCGGAACCTCCCATATGAATTAAATACAAAAATTCGTTTATCTGGGAAACTAATATAACTAAATTCTTCAAATTTTGCACGAACAACTTTAATATTCATCTGAACATTTTGGAGAAAAAAGGGCGGACTTTCATCTGGGGGGCTTGGAGCTCCCATATGAATTAAATAGAAAAATTCGTATATCTGAGAAACTATTAGAGCTAGAATCTTCAAATTTTACTGAAGAACATTTAGAGAATAACGGGCGGACTTTCAATGGGGGGCTTGCCACTTCCCATATGAATTAAATACAAAATTTTGTATATCTGGAAACTATTAGATTATTCAAATTTTTCATAGATTAAATTAAAATCTTAATTAACGTTCGGAATAATTGGCGAAATTGCAATAATTTGCGTGGAATCTCCCATATGTAACAAATTGTATATCTGGAAAACCATCGTAGTTAGAATCATCAAAATTGTTAAGTAGGTTTCTTATTTATATAGCACAGCACACTGGGTATAGCTAGTAAATAAACAAATTAAATTATCTTTGTTTTTACGTTATTGATCATTTTCTTAATGCAAAATTTTTTAGAAACTGATTTTCTGCAAGATGTTTTATATGGAAGATAGGGTTAAATATCGGCAGATCCTCGTAAAACTTGGAGAAAGGATTTGTTTTTAATTTTTAAGAATATTTTATTCATCCCTGCATAATTTCTCACACAACTTTTGAGCTTGCTCTGTTTTGTTGTTATAAACAATATATTTGTTTCCAAATTCCCACTTTCTGATCTCTCGGATTCCGTTTTTATTTAAAATCGTTGAAAATTTAAAAACTAAACGTAGTTGAAAACTTAGCCGGCTTACAGTTGATTTTATGCCGCCGCCGACATATTTAGTGTCAGTCGTCACCTTCGTTAATATTTGTCGGCGCAGGGCTCTGTACACGTGTTGTGTTTGCTGCAAGAAAAACGTGAATTACTTGTGAATTTCTATTAATATTTTTTAAAATTTATCAATAAAAAAATGGGCAAAATTAAGAAGGAACCTGTAGATGAAAGTGTTACCGAAGTCGGTAATGTCAGCGTTAAGGAGGAGGATAACTATGATGATAAACTTAAGTATGTAAATGCTGTGGCACAACCCATGGCCAGCAAGAAGATTGCCAAGAAATGCTATAAATTGATCAAAAAGGCCATGAAACATAAAACTTATGTACGCAATGGTCTCAAGGATGTACAAACTAGACTACGTAAAGGAGAAACTGGGTAAGTTGGATGGGGAAACCAGACATTTGCAATATGGAGTTTGCTAACTTTGCTATTTCTTATAGTTTGGTTATCTTTGCTGGCGATGTTACCCCCATTGATGTTATGTGCCACCTGCCTGCCGTTTGTGAGGAAAAGGGCATCTCCTATGTTTATACACCCAGCCGTGCTGATTTGGGTGTCGCTATGGGTGTTAGACGCGGTACCGTTGCTTTATTAATACGTGAAAACGAAGACTATAAAGATTTATATGATGAAGTTAAACAGGAAATTTCCACTTTATACTGTCCCGTTTAAGATAACAAAAAATGTAAAGCCTACAACTCTTTATTTCATTTTAGTTATTAAGCTATTTTTTAAGTCTTAACAAATTTATAGAAAACAAATAAAAAATTACAAGTTTTTTTTGTAACTGAACACTGCACTTCGATCGTTTGTTATTTTGTTTAGTGAAACTCCGTGTTTTTTAGCTTGTCCCTTTGGGATCTTTTTTTATTTTTTATAACTTTTTTTCTGATTTTTTTTTTTCATATATAATTAATTTTTAAAAATTTTTCTTACTAAAATTACTGAAATACATAGATAGATTTTTGTTTTGTTTTAATTACACTGAGTTTTTTTATATAAATATTTTTTGTTTTATTTTTCACTTAATTTTATACAATTTTTAGACTACTTTATGAAAAAAAGAAACGATAAATTGTTCAAAAGAAAGAAGAAAAATTAAATACATTTTTTTTTTAACAAAACAAAAAGTACAGTTACAAACAAAATAATTGGAATTTTCAAGAAGACAGTTCCGAAAAAGACAATTTCAAACAAAAATCGATCTTAAATTGTAGAACGAGTACGTTGGAATTAATACTATATTTCCGGAGACTGTACGTTTTATTAAACCTAAACATATCGTTAAGTAGTTTAAAATAAAAGCGTTAATAACAAATGTCAGCAACACCGATAACTAGGACTGAAGTGTAACGTTCCCACGACAATTGGATCTTCGCTCCGGAACGACACGAGCCGTAATAAAGATTGTTAACCCAGCAACAGCTGTATCAACCGAAAGTTTTTTTCCCCCAGGAAAGAACTATCGGCTACAGTCGAACTGTTAAAACAACTACTGAAGTGGAATGGAAAGGCTGTGAGCTCAGATGAAATCCCTTCCGAAATTAATAGATGACGACAATGTTATACTCTTAGTAAAACGATACAGGTCAGTATACCAAGAATTGGATGGTATCAACTTTTATCGACATTCGGAAGAAAAATATCGCTAGGAAATACAGTGATTATAGGCCAATTGGTCTCAAACAGAACTGTCCGGGTGTACAAAGGGATGATTTTTATGCATCATCGCTTATTAAAAGACATTTGATATGACAAATTAATGGACATCTTATGATCCTATGGAATAGAAAATAATGCGATAGAAAATAATTGGTGCAATTGAAGTCTGGTTACACCAAAATTTGGACGTAAAAAACTTGGGAGATTTTGAGATTTGGCAGGACCATTGAAAATCGGAAAATTGGGAAAATTGAAGGTAGACGCGTGAAAAGGGTAAAAGAGAAACAAGCTGGCTGAAAATAATCAAGATTGGTCTTGATAGTGTAGTCTATAGCTAAGTCATTAGTCTAGTCTATAGTTCAGTATTTAGTCTAGTCTATAGTTCAGTCTTTAGTCTAGTTTACTGTCTAGACTATAGTTTAGTATTTAGTCTAGTCTATAGTTCAGTCTTTAGTCTAGTTTATAGTCTAGTATATAGTCTAGTCTATAGTCTAGTATATAGTCTAGTCTATAGTTTAGTATATAGTCTAGTCTATAGTCTAGTCTATAGTCTAGTCTATAGTCTAGTCTATAGTCTAGTCTATAATCTAGTCTATAATCTAGTCTATAGTCTAGTCTATAGTCTAGTCTATAGTCTAGTGTATAGTCTAGTCTATAGTCTAGTCTATAGTCTAGTCTATAGTCTAGTCTATAGTATAGTCTATATTCTAGTCTATAGTCTAGTCTATAGTATAGTCTTTAGTATAGTTTATAGTCTTGTATATAGTCTAGTCTATAGTCTAGTCTATAGTCTAGTCTATAGTCTAGTCCATAGTCTAGTCTATAGTCTGGACTATAGTCTAGTCCATAGTCTAGTCCATAATATAGTCTATATTCTAGTCTATAGTCTAGTCTATAGTATAGTTTATAGTCTTGTATATAGTCTAGTCTATAGTCTAGTCTATAATCTAGTCTATAGTCTAGTCGAATGGCAATATAGTCTAGTCGAATGGCAATCATCGACATAATTCACTTTCTATTATGCTGAAAAAAATATTTAAAAAATTAAATAAGATCAAAAAAAAAAATATATCATTTTAAAAATGTTTCAATAATTATTCAAAAAATTTTTTAATTTAAATTGAAATTAAAAGTTTTTTTTTATATATATAAATAAAAAATAATATGTGTATTGTTTTTAACTCAATAATTACAATGTTTTTTTTTTGTTTTTGTCACATTTTAATAAATTTTTTTGGGGGTTTTAATTATATATATTTTTTGTTGGTTTTTTATATATATTTTGTTAATTTTACATAAGCTTATATAAATTGTAGTTGATTTTTGTGGGGGGGGGGGGGTTTTTTATTTTACTTTTAGTAAATGACAATAATAATTAAAAATATTTATTTTTTTGTATTAATAATTAATTAATAATATTTTTAAAGAAGTTTTATATTATGTATGTATGTAGGGGGTAATCATAAAAATGTAGGACATAATAATGCTATAGTTTTTGTTTTTATTTTTTTTTTATAATAAAGAAACATAATTTTTGTTTAATATTAATTATTATTTAATTTAAATTTATATAAAAAAGTGTTATATAATTATTTTTTTATTTTTATAAAGTTTAAGTAAGAAAAATTTTTAAAGTAGTTTAAAAATTAAAAACAAAAATTATATATAAAGTTAAGGGAAAACTAATAATATTTAAAAGTAAAAAAAATGAAAACAAAATTATAATTACACTAAGTTTAAGGGGAGTTTTTTTAAGGTTATTTTTTTTTTTTGTTTTTTTATATAAATTGTTTATATTTTAGGAGGGAGTGGGGAGGTTTTTAATTATACAGTGTAGTTTGTTTTTTTAATAGTTTTATTAAAATTTTCTTTTTTATGGGTTTTTTTTTCATAATTTTTTTTTTGCGTTGTTAATTTTAGCTTACAGTTTATAGAGTCCTATATTTAAGTTTTACAATAAAAATCTTATAATATAAATTGTTTATATATATTTTTTTGTTGGTTTTCATTAATGTTTTTGTTGGTTTTTTTTTCATTCATTTAAGTTTAAATTTACAAAGTTTGCAAAAAGTTTATTTTAGTGTTAATTTTTTTGTTTAAATAACATTTTTTTAATTTGTTGTTTATTTTCTTAATTTTTTTTTTTTTTTTTGCTATAAAATATTTTTTTATTATACATTTAATAATTATTTTTTTTTTTTAATTTTTGTTATAAAAGAGAAACTCAATTTTAGCTTATTAAAAATTTGTTTTGTTAATTTTTGTTTTTTTTTTGTTTAATTTATAGCAAAAATATTTATTTTAATTCTAATTTTTTTTTTTATAATTTTTACGTTTTTTTTTTTGTTTTTTAATTTTAATATTTTCAAAATTTAATTTTAAATACAAAATTGTTAAGCAAGTTAAGCGTTTAATTTTATAAAGAGCTGTTTATTTATTGAAAAATAAAACAAAATATTATTTTGAAAAACTCTAACCTCAAAATATGTATTTTTTTAAAATTTTGACAAAATTTCCAAAAAATATATTTTAAGTTAAAGAATTCAACAAAATAGTTAACAAAGTTAAAAAATCTATTTATATATGCCTTTTTCTTTATAAAATGTATAAATTTATTTTTAAAAATTGAAATATATCGTTTATAACCTCAAACTAAACCTTTAAAAAATGTTCGTTTCTAACCTGAAAAAAAGTTTATTTGCATTAGTAAATGTTTTGTTTACTAATAAAATGTGTCAATATTTCTTTAGATTTTAGACAAAATTATGAGATTTTTGTTTAATTAAAGAACTGTTTACACATGTTTATGAGTTTTGCCACTGAAATTTATAAGAAAACTATTTTATAAAACAGGTGTCAGAGAAATTTTACACCATATTACAGATAAACTTTGACCTTTGGATCAGAACAGTAACTTTTGAGCTTTTTTCAAAATGAAATATAAAAAAATAAAAAGAAAGTGAAAAGAGGTTTTTATAAAATTTAACATTAAAATATATAATAGTGTAACCTTTGACCTTTGGGTTTAAATTAGTGAATTTTGAAATTTTTTAACTAAAATAAATGAAATGAGATTAAAAAAAAGGTCAAGTGACCTTTGGCCTTCTATAAACTCTAAAGTGTTAAATAAACTTCTAATTGGTTTAGTTTAATGATTCCGTGCGCATTATTAATATTTTGTTCAAAAAGGTCAAAGGTCACTTTTTTGAAAAAGTTCAACTTAAAAACAGAAAATTTTTAATTTTAGAAATTTAAGCAAACAGACCTTAAAAAAGAGATTTTTTATAAAATTCTACTTTAAATTAAAAATTTTATTACCTTTGACCTTTGTTTCAAAACAATGACTTTTGATATTTTTTATATTTTAAAATTTTACTTTAAATTAAAAATAATATGACACTTGACCTTTGTTTCAAAACAATGACTTTTGATATTTTTTATATTTTAAATTTATAAAAGCAGAATTTAATAATTAATTCAAAACGAGGTTCTTGTAAAATTTAAAATTCTACTATAAATCGAGTGACCTTTAACCTTTGTGTGATAACAGTGATTTTTTTTAACTTTTTAATATTGAAATATAAATTTCTTTTTAAAATAGAAAATATTAAATATTTGTCGTAAAAAAGAATTTCTTGTTAAATTTAATGTATATAGAGTGACCTTTGACCTACGGCTCAAAATACAGATTTTTAAGTGAAATTTAATACATGAAAATGGGATAAGATTAACCCTTAATAATTCTCCTTAACCCTTAATAATTCGCCTTTTTGTTTAATTTAACTTTAAACTATAAATACAGTGACCTTTGACCTACTCTATTTATAGTTAGAATTGTTGAAAATAGTGAATTTGATCTTTTAATATTGAAATTTTTTTAACTTTTTAAGTTTTCTCATTTTTTGAAATGTAAAAATGCTAATTAATTAATAGTTTTTTAGCATTATTTCGGCATTTTAGGCTATAAATAGAGTGACCTTTGACCTTTGGTTAAAAACAATGAATTTTGATTTTTTAAAATAGAAAATTCCTTAATAATTCACGTAATAAGAGGTTTTTGTTTAATTTAACTTTAATATAAAAATGACCTTTGACCTTTGGTTCAAATCAATGACTTTTGAACATTTTTTGTAACGTAAAATTTTTTTATATGACATTTAAAATATGAATTTCATAATAGTTGATTAGTATTTCGGCATTTTAAGCTATAAATAGAATAACCTTTGACCTTTGGTTCAAAGCAATAATATTTGACCATTTTCAGAAATGTAACATTTTTTAAATGACATTTAAAATTTGAATTACTTTATAGTTTAATAGTATTATTTCGGTATTCTAAGCTATAAAAGGCTTTGGCTGAAAATAGTGCGTTTTGAGCTATTTTAAAATTGAAAATATGTATGAAAATTAAATTAGAAAAATCTTTAATAATTGTCGAAAAGAAAAGGTTCTTGTGGTATTTATGAATAAATGGAGTGACCTTTGACCTTTAGTTCAAAACACTGACTTTTGATTTATTTTGAAATTTAAAATTTTTAAATGACATTTAAAATTGTAACTATTTAATAGTTTATTAGTTTTATTATAGATTTTTGAAATAGTTGTTCTAATACTTTATTTCGATATATTCGGAAAAATTGTAAATAAAAAACGGAAGGACTTGCTTTATATGAAATCTAGATTTAAGTTTATTAAATCTAGAGGTTTATGTTTCAGAGATTTGACCAAAAATTTGCTGATTAGAAAAATTTTAAAGAAATATTTTTTCAAAGATATTTTTCTGTCAATTTTAAACATTGAGTTTTAAATTAAAGGTAGAGATTATAAATGTTTAATTTTTAATAAAATTACTAAAGATTTGAATGTAGTTGCTTTAAAAATTCTAAAAATGTTTCGTAAAATTTACTAACTAGAGAAAAAGGCATAGTTTTAACAAGGTGGCTTATTAGCTTGTGTAAGACCATTTGGTGTATTTTTAATAAAAAGGGGGACAACTATTACTTAGGCAGTGGATTAGGTTAAATAACTTTATAATAAAAAAAATGCTTTTAAGTTTTAATATAACAAACCCACAGCTCTTTTTATAACACTTAACTTTAACTTAGCTTTTAAACTTTGTTTTAAACATGAGGGGTTTATTTTTTTTTTGTTTGTTTTTTTTTTTTTTTTCTTTTCATATTTTTTATATATTTTTTTTTTTTCGTGTGCATTATTATAATTTCTTATTAGTTTTACTTCTTACAAATTGTTATAGTTTAAATAATTGTTTTATATATTTTGTTTGCAGTTTTTTTGTTTGTTTTTTTTTTTACTTATTTTTTTCATTTGTTTATAATAACTTTAATATTAATAATGTTTGTTAATTAAACATATATATTCAATAACTAAATTATTTTAATAATAATTCTTCATAATCAAAAAAGAGAACATTAAAATAAAGTCATTTAACGACTTAACACAAAAATCAAATAACAAGTTTCTTTTAAAATTTTTTTTCTTTAAAAAAGGGCCTTTTAAAAAGTAAACGTATTTGTGTTAATTAAACAAACTAAAAATTAAAAGTAATAATATACAAAAAAATAATATTAAAATAATTTCCAGCCTAAAAAGAAAAGAAATACATTAGCATAAATTTAACTAAAAACTAAAAAAGAAAAATTAAATTTAAATTAAAAAAACTTCAATTTTTGTTAGCCAAAAAATAAAGGTCTCTCTCTCCTCTTCACAAATTTCCTTCTAACCCTAAACGTTACTTATTCAAAGGCCCCTTTTTCTAAGAAAAGTCTTTTGAAACTTGTTTTTGCCAAATTCTTATTTCTTATTGAAAATAATTATAAAAACCATTCGTACCTTGACCCAGTTCACGTATGGCAGCAAAGGGATCCTTTTCCCCGGCCTCAACACCACCATTATTGGCTGCAGCTCCCACGGTTAGACCCAAACCTAAACCATTGCCACTTAGATTGGCCACCATAGAGTTGTGTGGAAAATTGTGTTGATGATGATTATGTTGATGCTGCTGTAGAGCAGCAGCAGCATCCGCTTGTTGTGGTCCTTGACTTAAGACGGCTGCATAAGTAGTATTACGATTATCACCACTACTTACTGCCGGATTATTGGCAGGATGTTGTTGTGCTAAGTTATTAGCCTGTTGCTGTTGTTGCTGCTGCTGCTGCTGTTGAAAATTTTGTGTATGAAATGTATTATTAATGCCATCGCTAAGACCAGCCACAAAAGTATTATTGCCCATAAACAAGTCCATGTCATTTTTAAGCCCCGTAGCATTGAAGTTATTATAGAGTAATTTCTGTAAAGTGGTATTGTTTTGCTGTTGATCTTGCTGGAATAATGCCTCAATTAAGGTGCTAGAACCAGTGGTTAGACCAGCTAAAATATCATTAGGACTGCCGGTAAGCATGTTGTCTGGTGTGGAGGAGGACAAAGAATGACCGCCAGTAGAATTACTAGAATTGCCAGTACTGTTGAGGTGATGATGACCATTGCCCATGGGCAAACCCTGACGTCTATACAGAGGCACAGAGGAAGAATTTGAAGAGCTTGAACCACCACCGCCACCTCCTGGTGGACCACCCATTAAATAGTCTTTGTTGTTCATAAGGGCATCTGTGAAAGAAGTTAAGAAAAACACATTAATTAATAAAAGTCTAGCTCAGTACTACATCATTTCTAGTTCAGCTCTGGTTGAGTTTTGGTTCAGTTCTAGTTGTTCTAGTTTAGTTCTAGTTCAGTTCTAGTTTAGTTCTAGTTCAGTACTAGTTCAGTTCTAGTTCAGTTCTAGTTCAGTTCTAGTTTAGTTCTAGTTTAGTTCTACTTCAGTACTAGTTCAGTTTTAGTTCAGTTCTAGTTCAGATCTAGTTCAGTTCTAGTTCAGTTCTAGTTCAGTTCTAGTTCAGTTCTAGTTCAGTTCTAGTTCAGTTCTAGTTCAGTTCTAGTTCAGTTCTAGTTCAGTTCTAGTTCAGTTCTAGTTCAGTTCAGTTCTAGTTCAGTTCTAGTTCAGTTCTAGTTCAGTTCTAGTTCAGTTCTAGTTCAGTTCTAGTTCAGTTCTAGTTCAGTTCTAGTTCAGTTCTAGTTCAGTTCTAGTTCAGTTCTAGTTCAGTTCTAGTTCAGTTCTAGTTCAGTTCTAGTTCAGTTCTAGTTCAGTTCTAGTTCAGTTCTAGTTCAGTTCTAGTTCAGTTCTAGTTCAGTTCTAGTTCAGTTCTAGTTCAGTTCTAGTTCCGTTCTAGATTTGTTCCAATTCCGTTCCAATTCCGTTTTAGTTCACTTCTAGTTTAGTTTTAGCTCAGTTCCTAACAAATCTTTAATCAATTGAGAAAATAACTTTTATTTGTTTTAAACAATTAAATTGTTAGTTCGCTCTAGCAGTACTTACTGTTTGTCATATAACCGCCATGATGATTGGCGGTCTGTTGTTGTTGCTGAGGCGTGGACATGCCCATCATATTAGGTGGCCCTGACATTTTAGACATATTACCACCTGACGTTTGACCATTACCACCACCAATAGTTGGAAACATTTTACTGCCACTCATAAGCGTATTGGAGGAGGATGCATTACCGGTATTTAAAAGTAAATCACCATTCATGCCAGCAGCATTGTTACTGCTACCACCACCCACACCAAAGAGATCACGTAATATAGGTTGGCTGATTTCATTGCCATTGATAATGGAATTGAAGACCATATCAATTTGTTGATTGAAATTAATATCCAGCGGAGGTGTATCATCATTTACTGCAGCCAAATTGAGGGGAGCTTGCAGGAGATTTCCCGAGCCTGTGGGACCCATATAAGGATTCATATTTCTTTGCTGTTGAGCCTGTTGCTGCTGTTGATAGTTCATGAGTGGTTGCATAAAGTTGTCACGCGGCATTAGTTGCTGTTGACCCGGTTGGGTTGCAGAATTGCCACCAGCTTGTAGATAGGCCTGTTGCATGTGTTGGGGAGGTGGTTTATTTACCTGGGGCGGTTGCTGCTGCTGTTGTTGTTGCTGCATCATGGCACTAACCTGCCGCAGGACCTCAGTAAATTTATTGGCAGCCTCTTGACCCTGTGTCTCCAATAGTTTTAAGTACCATTTATATTGGGACTCTTTTGGTTCAAAGGCCATTTCATAGATATTGACATTGGGCGGCAAAAGTGAGGCATATTCATGCGGTTGAGGAAATCGTAAAGCCGTAGGAGATTGTTGTTTATTAGCTGAACCCACCATGGCATTGGGGGGTTGAGCTTGAAACATGCTGCCACCAATATTGAGCGGTACATGAACATTATTGAGAAATTGAAAGTCTTTATCTTTTAATTGTCCAGGTAGATTGTTTTGTCCGAAAAATGCATTTTGTGTAGGAGCACCGGCTGCTGTTGGTGGTCGTGGCATAAAGGGATCCATGGGAGATATGGGTCCATTGGGTATGCCACTTATATTTCTTTGATTCATTAACTGCAGTTGATTGGCGGGCGGTGGTGGTGGCACCTGGCCCTGGCCAAATCCAGCAAAGTTGCCGTGGGCCTGTGGCGGCGGGACTTGATTGCCTTGTTGTCCTGGATGCTGTTTGCCTGCATATAAGGCCTTATTGGCCAAGAAACCCAAATCATTGGGATTATTTCGCATTTGTTGCTGCTGCTGTTGGTTGGGCAAGGGTGGTGGTGGCTGTAAAGGCACACTGTTGCCTCTTATATTCTGGGCCGTTTGTTGTGGTGGCATTTGACGGCCATTGGCGCCGGAGTTATTAGAGGATTGCTGTTGCTGTAATTGAGTTTGTTTTGGTAATACACTCCAGGGATTGGTTTGAGGTGGAGGTCCCCATAGACTGGCATTGGGGTTTTGGGCTGTTGGTACTCCTGGCTGTTGCCCAGCTGAAGATGAAAAGTTTCCGGCAGCTCCTGGGGGACGCAGTTGTTGTTGGGCATGTTGCCAGGGCATGTATTGCGAGAACTGATTTGCTGCTCCAGGGTTTGGAGGTTGTCCCAGGTGTACGGCTGGCGGCGGTGGACCACGCGGGTTAAATTGTTGCCCACTCATGGGTGGAGGAGGCTGGGGCTGTTGTTGTGGTCCTCCGGCTGAGGGTGGAGGACCTATTGCTCTCATAGGCATGTGATTGGGATGTCCATGGAAATGATGTCCTCCTTTTCCGGCCACCATGCCCTGATTCATCATCACCGCGGCTGCAGCTGCAGCGGCATTGTAGGCAGCAGCCGCCGCTGTATGAGGGCCATACATATGGGGCATTTGTTGGGCGGCATGATGAGGAGGTATCTGCCCACCACCACCTGCTGCTAATAAACTGGGATGTGGCGCACCCATTCCGGCAGGTCCATGATGATGTCCTGGATGAGGCCCCATGGGATGATGATTATTTGCCGCCATGGCCAAATACATGGCAGCCTGATCTCTGAGATAAGCTTCGGGTTGCAGAGAACGCGGTATAAACTCAGGCGCTAAAGGATTTAAAACATAACCACGTTTCAGCTCAACACCATCTAACTGGGAACGCAATTGCCACATCGTCAAACCAAAAAGAGATTTATTTTCATCGCATATCTCTATAAAACGTTCCCACACCTTACGGCAACGTCCTATAGAACACAAGGCTACCGGATCTCCCACAACGGCCACCAAACTTTGAGCTCTGGTAATGGCGGTATTCAATAGCTTGGAATTACTCAAAAAACCATAGTCAGCATCTTCGCTAGAGTTATTTGACTGGCCGGGAAAACCGGGTGCAGCACCCGCTGCATTACTAGGCAAACAGGTTCGGCGCGTACGCACGGTAGAGAGAAATACTGCTCTAAATTGTTTACCCTGGACATTGAGTACACGTTCAACTGAAATGCCACCCATGCGACGTTTTCTCAACTCTAAACGTATGCGAAACACTTGATCCGAATAGGGCGTCATAATGCCTATGCTGGCATCATTCATTTTACCCCAAGAACTAGGCCATTTTTTGCGCAACTCTGATACTCTCTCCACCACCTCATAGACCTCGGCATTATTATAAAAAGCCGTTGAATTTTTATCCTGAACATCTTCTCCTCTAGTGGTGAAAAACGTTAAAGGATAGAATTTCTCATGTCTTGGCTGTTTACCCGAAGCTATAAGCTTTTGTTCATAAAACAACTCCGAAGTGAATTTAATAATGGCCTCATGGGCACGATAGTTTTCACATAAGAGTATTTTGCAGGGAAAATTCGAAGGATAATGATCGTATAAACGTTCCAGCAGTGAAATGTGCAATTTACGCTCTTTGGCAAAGGCCGAGAAAAGCTCGGGACTCATTTGCATATGATCACCAGCTAAAACGATGCGTGTACTGTCATTGGCTAAGGCTAAAGGCATAATGGCTTCACATTCCATAGCCTGGGCAGCTTCATCGAGGAATATGTGGGTAAAATAACCCTTAGGGAGATCAAGATTGGCCAATTCCATGGAAATATTTAGGGTAACCACCACAATACGATGTTTCATAATGTCCTCAACGGTGGGACGCCGAAAGTTACCAGCGCCATCAGTGATACAATACTGGGGAGAAAAAAAGGAAAAACAATAAAACTTTAACATTTTTATTTCGCTAACAAACTCACCTTTTGAACTACACTATTGACCGTGGCAACCCAACGTTTGTGATAGTACACCCTCAAAGGAGTGGCCTCTTCTAGACCGGCTTCTATCCAGGGATGTAAATATTCTTTGATATATAAATCTGCCGCTGAATTAGAGTGGGTACATATTAATATCTTGGCCTCCGGCTGCGTTAATAATTGTTTTATAGCCTGTGCCAAGGTATAGGTTTTACCAGTTCCAAAGGGCCCTATTAGTAGAATAGGAGGTAATTTTATGCTCAACGAGGTGGTTATAGCATTAACGGCTTCTCTTTGTTTGGCATTTAATTTGGGTTCACATGTCTCAGACCATTGTTTTTTAGGGGTCCAGGGTATATTGGGTTCTATTTCAGTGGCAGGAAAGATAATTTTAAAATCTGTAATCTTATCGACCGCATGATGCCATTCACAGTAGGGCAAACGATTCAATTGAAATTGTATGTCCACCAAAATCTCAGTATCCGATTTTAACTGCATACCTTCCACGCATTTCGAACCCAACTTCAAATAGATCACATTTTTACCCTTATCCTCTATGACAGCCTCGTAAACATGACGCTTTTTATCCTTAGTTTGCACATTTGCTTCCTCTACGGGTGAGATATAAACACTCAAACAATTGGAGAGTATCAAGCGGCCCGCTGAGGTGTCTTCCGAAACATCTTTACCCAAATGCATTAAGGCAAACAATTCTCCCGATAACGAATACTTGGCAGTACTAGTAGCCATGCCAGCTGGAGTCAGGATATAATTAGAAGTCACACCCAGTTTAGTGCGTAGATTAAAACGGGCAATTTGTTCATAGCGTGCTATCTCCTCCACATACAGCAGTTCATGTATGCGTGAACGATAGTTGTTTTGTGTCAAGCGTTTGTCCAGTATGGTGGACTGGGTGAGAGTAAAAGTTTGAGCTCTTGGGCAGGGATAACGCTCTAGCATTTCCTTTTCATGCTTCAAATCATTGAGATAAGCTTCAGTCTTCATGTGTGAGCCGATGGTGGTCTCAAATTTAACCAATTGTGTATTGGAAACATCCCATCTGGTGGCCGAACTATTAATGATATCACGTCGTATTTCCTCTATCTTCTCGGCATCACTGACGGGCACTACATCCACACACAAGTGTCTTACCAGCAGAGGCTCAGAGCCGAAATCAAAACAAACTGCTTGACGAAATGTACCATAGATTTCGGTATGAAACTCCAAAGTCACCTGATGTTCCATTAGCGACTGCAGGGCAGTGTTTGCTTCCGAATTTTCTAAAGGCTTTTTTGCTACCTCCTCTTTGTCCACCGAACAGTTGAGGAGAGAGGATACAGATGATGTAGCAGAGGCAGAAGCTGAGTGTTTATTGGAGACCCATTCTTGATTGGTTTTTGTGTCCAATTCAATGGTGGTTTCGCCTGTTTTAATGCTTTTTATGGCAAAATGACTACGATGAGCATCTTGCAGTAGAGCCACCGCTTTTAAGGGTTTATTGTTGCTTCTTAAAATAAACACCCATTCTCGCTTGGAAGTCTTTGAACTTATGCTGGTTACCAAATCCTGTTCACATTGTGCCTCTATGCCCTCCACCTTTTCCGACATGATTTTCTCGGGCACTGTCGACTGTATCCATTTCTCTAATACCAACTCTGTGTAGGACTTGCCATAAAGCTCCTTCTCACAAGCTTTCTGCACACGCATACGTCGGTATTCGAAACGATCTTTCCATTCGTTTAGTTCATCGGCTCCATGAGCCTCCACACATTGATTGCCATAATGACACAATTGCGATTCCGTCCATGACTCACAAAGACTATAGGAATCGAGTGTAAAGCCACGAGGAGGTGGTCTCCACTTCCAATCTCGTCCCTCATCGGACATAATCACATTTTGGTGAGCCTCGGTTTGGCAATGTTGCCTTAGCTCATTGCGTGAGTTAAAGGTTATAGCGCAATACGAACAGGTAGTGCTATTGGCATTGTCCCCACTGCCTGTACTATCATCGCTTATGGATTTATTACTGCCCGAGACTTTAAGGGCCGCCAGAAGTTCGGTATTCTTTTGCATTACCGCTGTGATATTATTGCTGGCACCATTTTGTGTGGGATTTTCACGCTTTTTGATACCTTTATTACTGAGCGGTTTACTGTATTTATCTAAAGGGAGATTATTTGTGGCCCAATGATCTAGTTTGGTATCGAGTATATTCATCTCATCTTCTAAGCGGGAATTGTGTATCTTTTGTGTTGATTTATTGCCACCATTAAGCATTTGTATAACGGATTTATAGCGTTCTAAAGTCTTGCAAATATCACCAAAACCCTGCTGTTGTTGGAGTTCAGCTATCCATTCGGTTAGGAGTTTTTCGGCTTCCTAGAATAATGAAATTAATAAACAAACTTAGTAGAAAACATAATTCTTGTTCAGTTCTAGTTGAGTTTTAGTTTAGATCTAGATCATTTCTAATTAAGTATAGTTAAATTCTAGTATAGTTCTAGTTCAGTTCAGTTCTATTTCTAGTTCAGATCTAGTTCAGTTCTAGTTCAGATCTAGTGCAGTTCTTGTTCAGATCCAGTTCATTTCTAGTTTAATTCTTCTTATTATTAACATCTAAATATCTACTTTAAAGTGCATTCGAACATTTTCATAAGTCGTTATCCACTCACCGTATACTTTTTCAATTTACACAAAGCATGCACCAGCCAACGTCTTGTCCGCGATATGCTGGCCAAACAATCCGACTGTTGTTCACTTAGCATTGACAATACTTTACGGGCATCATTCAAACACAACTCATATTTACCCAACTCCAATAGACACTCGCAGCGGCCCAACAGACAAATAATATGACGATCTTTTTGAGCACGATTACTAACCAGCGGAGGAGATGAGAGGATCTGATCATAAAGAGTAGCAGCACGAGACCAATTACGCCATCTGACATTGTCATGAGCCTGCATTTCCTTGTCGGACATGTCTGTGTGTGTGTGTGTGTGTTAGGATGAGTCTATACTTCAAGTCGTTCTTTTAATTAGTTATATTTTATTGTTGTTTTTATTTAAAAATAAAACAAAACAATTTTGTCGTTTTAAAGGTTTTACACCTTAGACGTTTGTTATTGTTGGTTGTTGTTGATTTACTTAATTTACAATTATAATTTACACTTGTTCTTTTAATTGTTTTATTAAAAGTTTTATACATGCTTAGTTAGGACATTTTGACGAAGAAAAAAAATTAAGTTATTTGAAATAAATCTAAAAGAAGAAAAATTAAAGAAAATAAAATGTAAATATTAAAAGAAATATTAATAATTTAAGTTGAAATAATAAATTAATAACCTTGAGGGTCTTGTATAAGTTCTAAGGCTAAGCGCAACTGGGCAAAGAATTTATAGGATAAAGTTGAAAGTAAAAAGGTGTACTCCTAGCTTTCTGCATATTATCTATAATAATTGACAATGCGAGTTTTCAGTACAGACTTCTTCTGAAAATAACTGAAATATGGGCAATACTTTTGGCTCCTTAGACCTTTAGTAGACTTTGAATATTCCATGTAACATTAAATTCAAAATAGATAATATCGAAATCGTTGAATAACTGGCGATATTACAAATGGACAGGCAAATTTATATGCAAATACCCTTAGCAAAAAAATAGAAACTACCTACATTGGGATTTTAAATGGGACACGACTTGAGGTTATAACAACTATTCATTTAGTTGAAAAAACTGCCTTTTCTGCTTATAATTGTGTACCAGTAAAAAAGATTTTGTTGCAACTCTACTTGCGGCTTCATAAACTTTTCAAATTCCATTTGAAATTAAAGACAAACTAATGTGCAAATCGTTGAATAACTGGCGAAAATACAAATGGAAAGGCAAATTTATATGCTAATACCCTTAGCCAAAGGTGGACCATGCGGCAAATAATATTTGCAAGTTTCTTTTTTGCTTTTCTTTTTAAAGGTAATTAAAAAAATAAAATTTTAAAGACACCGGCTTTTTGTTTATTTTATTATCGCTTTTTATCTTGAATATTATTTTTTATTACTTTATTAATTTCTTTTAAGTTATTATATTTTCTCATTATTTTTCTTTTATTTATTTTTTTTAAATATTTATGTTTTTCTTTGACATTTTTTTGCAATTATTTTTTTGTTTTTTATTTTACTTCTCTTCACTTTTTTCTCATTTTTTCTCCATTCTTAGTGTACAGTCATTTTTTTCTAATGGGTAGGCGACCTTATTTTTAATTTTCACTTGTTTTAATTAGTTTTAAAGTAGAACAATTCATTTTTCTTAAAGTTAACATTTTAGTTAATAAAATAATAAACAATTTAGATAAATTAAAGGCAAAAATTAAGCAAAATAATTTATAGAAAAAATCATACCCGTCGTTTCTATGATGTCGTATATCGGGTCGAGTAAAGAGACACCGCATAGTGTTAAAGAGTTAGTAAATAACCGTTAATAATTTAGAAACAGGTAATCGGTTTTCAGGAAAAGAGATTAACATAAGTCAACAGGAATAATTTAATTTAATAACAATTTTGTACAGAGAATTATATATAATTCAATAACATTTGATTGACATAACAAAAATGCTATTATATTACTTTTATTAAAAAAATCTTCTATTAAACTTTCAGTTATTTGTTTACCTGAACGGTTACCTTAAAATTTGCAAACATTTGTGTTAACACTATAATGTCAAGTGTCAAAAACACAAAACGAAAGAAATCAAACAAAAAAATTATAAGGCTGCCATATGTTTTAATAAAAAATATATTTTTTATTCATGTTATTTATAACTATAAACAAATTAAAACATTAACAAAATTTTCACTTGAAAGCCATAATTTATATTATAAATTTTAAAATCCTATTGCATTTTATAAAATAAATTTTATTTTAAACATTTAAACAAAATAAACACAATCTGGCCACTTTTATTGTAAAATTTTTTTGCACATCTATTTTTCTAGTTTTTTTTTTACGAATGCATAAATATAGCAAAATAACAATAAAATTATTTACTATTTTTTTGTTCTAATTTTCAATTTTTTAATTTAATGAACTTTTATATTTTTTAAATTTTCTTTTTTTCACAATTTTTTTTGAACATTCTTTTCTTTTTTGTGTACAGCTGTTTTTCCTCTGTATGTATTTCATTGCAATTTTTTTCGTTTTTGCCAAGACACTTTATTTTTTCACATTTTTTTGTATGTGTTTTTTCTTTTTGTTATTACGTCATTTTTATTTAATTAATTACACGTAATAACACTCACCTTATGTTTTTAGTTTATTAGAAAATGTTTTAAAACTATTTTATGCACTAATTTTTACATATTTTCTAAAGAAAATGAAATTAAATAAAATTCGTAAAACTGCACATCACGTACAAAAAGAATTTACACAAAAAACTAATAGTGATGCCATATCTAATAGCCATAATTAGCAAAAGTAAAAAAGAAATGTCAAATTATTAAGAGTAACCAGATGTTTTTGCACAGTGAAGTGCTATTTTTGTTGAGTTCGACACACAAACATGTATACTTTTTACGGGCAGATTTTGCTGAAGTACCCCGCAGACAAAAAACGAAAAAAGTAAATTATTACATACAGAGTTGTATAAAAATGTAGTAAATGTGGAAAAATACTAAAACTAACAACTGTTCGCAACGGTTTGCTTAGCACAGTGTTTGCTTAGACTTAAAAAGTAAACAAAAGGGTTAATTAAAACTTTTAAATAAAAATAAATCAATTTTTAAAAGAAGTTAAGATTTTTTATATAAAATTAAAAAAGGAATTTTATACCTAAACAATCAAAGAAAATACTACTGAATTTTGGGGTTGAAATTTTATTTTACTTTTTATTTTTCATATTATTTTATAAAATGCAAAGCCCTTTTTGGCTACGCCTTTATTTTAGGCATTTCACAACAAACAAACATTATTCTTTAATTAGCTATATACTTGTTTAGTAAATAATTTATTGCTTTCTGTTTTAAATTGTATTTTTCCCAAATTGCATCATGAATATTACTTTAAATCAAGACTCCTTAAGAATTGATCAGGAGTTTTATAAAACCTTGACTCCTCTTAAACGTAAAACTTTTTCCGAAACTATGCTCATAAGACGAAGTCCTTTTCTACATTGTGAAAATCAAAATTCTGGAACTGAAAATCGTGGCAAATGTCTTTACTGCAGCAAACGTGCAAATAACACAAATAATTCTAAAACAAAGGAAAATAATATTCAAAGTAAACAAATATCTTGTTCAACTAGAATCCCATCATCATCCTCTGATCGTAAATTGACAGTCAAAACAGCTGAAATTGAAACAGTAACTAAAAATGAAAATAATTCCGAATATGAAACAGAAACTTGGTTAAAATTACAAAATGACTTAAGAAATCTGAAACTGAGACAAGAAAAACGTACGCATAAACCTCAAAGCAGTGAAATTGAAATAAAAACAACTGAGAAAGAAACACGAAATGGTAATAATAAAAAATTAAACCAAGGTTTTCAATCTGATAATAAAGACTTTCAAGAGAAACAGCAATCATCCCTAACATCTTTCCAATTTGAAACTTTTCCTAATAGAACAAATAATGGAAATGAAACCTTTAACTGTGAGGAATCTACCCAAATCAGTGGTTACTATTCCGAAGACTCTAAAGAAGAGTCCAGCAGTATTTTAGATCTTAATACTTCTTCAGAAAACTCTCTTAATGCTGCAAATCACAAAATAAAACCTTTAACAAATTCCACCTTCATTTGCCCGCAAGAAACAAGTGAAAATGAATCACAAGAATTTCAAACAGCAGCAAACAGTTTTCAAGAAAATGGCAATGAAACTACAAGTATTGAAACTAGAGAAAAATTGCCTTCTCCCAAAAAATATCCTTTTTATAAACCGGAAAACTTTCATATACCCTTAATCATTATAAATGAAATCGAGATTATACATCATGGTTTAGAAGTGGCCAAACCGGAAAAGAAATCCTTAAAATCTTTAAAAGTCCCTTTAATAACAATAAAATCCGAATTTGAAGAAAATAAAGAATTGCAAAAGAAACTTATTGAAATGAAACTATATAAACAAATTGATATAAAGGATAAAGTCATGGCGCACTTGTTGGAAATTTCGAGAGCCATAGACTTCCCGAAACTCAAACATTTGTGTAATTTAATGTGTGAAAAAACTGACGATGGCAGCTGCAAGAAAATGCTACTGGAGAAAGAAAAAGAAAAGAAAGTGGAAGAGGAATCTGGAGGTTTCTTTTATTCCATTTGGAGTGCCATTAAATATCCTTTTGTGCCAAATCCTAGTAAAATAGAGGAAAAGTATGATATTGAAAATAAAAAGGAAGAGGATAAAGAGAAAAATGAAGAGAAGGAAAGATCGGAAGAAAAGATTTCAGAAGACTTAGAGAAAGCGGATTCTAAGAGGACTGCAAAGGACAATTTAGATAATAAAGAAGATATTCCCAAAAGAATTATACTAGATAAGGGAAAAGAAACCTCTAAAAAAATTCAACCTACGGACAGTTTAGATAATAAAGAAAACAAGGAACCGAAAAATCTTTTTTCTGAAAAGGAAGATTCGGGAACTCAAAAAGAAGATACACTTGAGAATTATGTGAAAGAAACTAATAAGGACTTTAACAATACGGAACAGAAAGTAATAAGAGAAAATGATAATGTTGAAAACTTAAAGAATCTCAAAACTGACCATATTAGTAAAGATATAGACAAAACAAACAATTTTCTAGAAGAGGAGAAGAAAAACGAAGATTTAAATCTGCTAATACAAAATACTGATAAGATTATAGTTACTAAAGAAGAGGACAGTAAAATGGAGGCAACAAATAACAATAATTTGAAACAAGATGAAAGGAAAACAAATACGAATGCAGAAGATGAAAGTTCTAATAAGAAAACTGACAATTCCTGTCCCAAACCAACAGCAAATCTGGAGTCCAATAAGAAAATAGAAACTGAACAACAAGACAAAAAGCAAACCAAGAAAAAGAAAGGGGGTTTCTTTTCGTTTTTCTCAAAAAGAGAAAAAACTGATAAAGACAATAAGAATCCGGAATCGAAAGAACCCAGCAACGAAAACGCCAAGAAAATCGATGATATGGAACAGGTTTTAGAGGAATTAGAGAAAGAGGAGGAAAAACTCAAATTAGAAAAATTTAAGGAGGCCTTAAAGAAGGCTGAAAAGTTAACGGCAATAGAAACAAAGTCCAGATCCAAGAGAGCGGGTAGTTTTTAGAGAAAAACTTTAAATATTTACTTGTTTAAATAGTTTTTAAAAGTTTTGTATAATTAAAAAGAGAGATAAAGTACTGAATATTTATGATAGAAACTATTTCTTGTTTTTTATTTTTATTTTAAATTAAAAACAATTTGAAATTAAGTTTTTTCTAAGTTAAAATATTACTAATTAGAAATTTATCATTAACTTAAATTAATTATTATTAGCATCATCATTACTATTAAATTTTTATATAATTTTTTCTTTTCTTAAATTTTAACTTTATTTTAATGAATTTTTTTAATTATTTCATTATTATCATCATCATTATTAATTTTTGCAATAATATTAAGAATTTTTTAGTTATTTTATTATCATCATCATTATTAACATTTCTTATAAAATAATTATGTAAATTTTAAATAATTTTAAGAATTTATAAAAATGTTCTAATTATTGTTAAAAATATTTGATATTTTTATAAATTTTTTAAAAACTAATCTAATTTTAAGAATTTCTTTAAAAACTTTTAACATTCAGAAACAAAACTTTATAGTTTTTTAGAATATTTTAAAACCTTTTTGAAAATTTAAAGCAATATTTAGAATTTTTTAAATTCAACAAAATATTTATTAGTTTTAATTATAATTATCATCATTATTATCATTATCTATAAAATAATTCATGTAAAAAATTCATGTAATATTAATAAATTATTAAAATTGTTTACAATATTGTTAAGAAAATGTTAAATTTTATATCTTTGTCCTGATTATTGTTTATTACTTTAAAATAAAAATTTATTTAATTGTTAGATTTTGCTGAAATCTTTTATTATTAAGAAATATTTTTATTTTTCATTATATGTTTGTTATAATCATTGAAAGCACTTTCCCAAAAATAGTTGTAAAAATTTTCAAATTAATAAAATATCCAAAACATAATAATTTAGAACCAAGATATTATTTTTATTTTTAATATAATTATAAAAATAAAAGTTTAAAAAACTTTAGACTATTTTAGTCAATATTTTAGACAATAGTCTTGTCTATAATTTTTACTATAGTATAGTCTATAAATTAATCTGTATACTAATCAACAGTCTAGTCTGATCTATAGTCTATTATATGTTTTTGTCTATAGTCTAGTCTATATTCTATAGTGGTCTCTATAGTTTAGCCTATAGTATAGTCTTGTCTATTCTATAGTTTAAACTCTAGTTTATATAATAAAAAAATTTGTTTTCAATTTTTTTATTTTAAAATTATTGTTATTTTTATTAAAAAAACAAAATTACAATCACAACATGAAGTTCTTAAAAAAATACACTTAAATTTTTAACTAAACTTACAAATAAACAATTAATTTAACATAAAACATAACACTCTTAGAACATTTCAGAACATTTCAATTAAAATAACTAAAAAAACTTTTACTAAAATCATTCTATATTTAAAAATATTGTCCAGCATAGTAGATATCGTGCATTAGTATAGCACAATGTTTCTGATTCGTTATGCCCATCTGTTGAAGATCTTGCAACTTAAGCAAATGAAAAGTAAACAAATCGATTTCTTCCCTCTGAAAGAGGCCACAGTACATGGAAAGGCCGCGTTGTTGTAAAATTTTCGCTACCTGTGGACATAGAGGTTTAGCGGCGACCGGAGAGGCCTGGCGAAAATGACGATTTTGTTGTTGAGTTTGAAGATGGTGTTGTTGATGATGATGTTGTTGTTGGTGATATTGTTGTTGCTGCTGCTGTTGTTGTTGTTGTTGTATAATATGCAAACATTTTTGTTGCAATTTTTGCTGTTGCAGATTATGAAAAGATTTCGAATGGATATTTTGCGGCACATTATTATTTCTAGGCTTTAAAGGGGTGCGCACATTTGTAGGCGTGGCTGCATAATCTAAACTTATAACATGGCCACCCTTTTTAGGAGTAGGCGTAACTCCTGTATGTGTTATTTTCACTGTGGGAGCCTTAGGTGTTACATTATAATTAGATTGCTGTTGCTGTAGTTGTTGTTCTTTGCTGTGAGCACAATTTCTATTGCAAATTTGAGGTCTCACTTGCCCTTGGCTGTTCTCCTGCTCATGGGCCTCGAAAACATCTCGTATTTTAAGGAATTCTTCTGAGTATCTTTTAGGTTGCAGGGGGCAACCTTTCTTATGAAATATCCTATTGGCCTGTTGTAAAAGTTTCTTTTGTTGCTGTTCCACACGATGTTCCTGACGTACACTATCAATATACATGTCCAGAGAACCATCACCACCAAAGTTGAATTCAAATTTTGTATTTTCGCTCAGCGGTGTTAGAGGGGTTAAGGGGGAATTGGGCACTGGAAGTAAAAGAGAAAGAGGACATAGGATTAATGATTGCAGATATTAGGATAATGTTAATATGGATATCTAGACTTTAGTTTAGAATATAGTCTAAAGTTTAGTTTAAGAAATAATATATTCCAAAGTATAGACTGTAGTTAATAATTTAGGTTATAGTTCCAAATGTGGACGACAATCTAGTCTATAAAAAAAAAACTATAGTTTGATAATAGTTTAGTCCATAATCTACACTAGACTATATTCTCGTCTATAGTGTGGACAATAATCGAGTCATAGAGTATAGGACATAGTATAGTCGATAAATAAAATTATAGTCTATAATTAAGGCAATAGCTTAAGCAAAAACTAGTTCAAAGTTTAGACTATAGTTTAGTCCATAATTTAGGTTATAGTCAAGCCTATAGTTCAGATAATAGTAGAGTCCAAAGTTAAGATAACAGTCAAGTTTTGGCCACAGTCCAGTCGAAAACTATAATAGTCTATAATTTATAATGTAATCGTGTCCAAGGTCTAAAGTTTAAGCTATAGTCTAGTCTATTATTTAGTATAGTCTTCAGTTTTATCTATAAATATGTATATAGTTTAGGTTCTAGTCATCATTTTCCCCAAAGCTCTACTTCAAAGAACTTTTGTTACAAAGTATTTAATCTCTTACCAATACCCTTCCCTACTGTAGGGGCCTTTGGGAATTTTCATTTTAAAATTTATGTACATAAATTTAAATAAATACTAACTTGCTTGTAAATGACTATAACGCTCCATTGTTATTAAATTAATAAAAAAAGACAAACAAACAATAAACAATTTAAAACAATTACAGTAAACAATAAAATTTATTTGTTAATTTAGTTATAATTTTTAAAAGAAAATGGCTAAATAATAAAATGCCATACGTAATAAATTTAAAACAAAAATATTGAAAATCAGCTTAATAAAACATGTCTAACGATTACCGTTACTTAGGGTTGTTTAAAAAGGTGTTAATAATTAATACAACTCTGTTTAACCTGTTAAGGGGCGTTAATATTAAAAAAAAAACTTTAACAATCCGAAATAGTTCAACAATTCTATTTTAGATTTTTAATAGCGGTTACGAAACGTTTTATAAATAACAATCAAAACTAATTGTCAACTTCAGTTGTCAACATCACTTCTTTAAAGCGATTTTTTGTTTGTTTACTAATTCCTTTTTGCTTTTTAGTTTGTTCTTGACCGTCGCGTAGTTTATAGCGAGTGCGTGTGTGTCCGTTTTTAAATTAATTTTAAAGTGGTAAAAAGTTTATAAAAATTAATAAAATTTGTTAATAAATATAGTTAAATATGTTAGCTAACTAGTACATGTGTTAAAAATTCGTTTCGATACCGTTTTCTATATCAAAATCTTGTGTAAAGTTATGAGTGAAATTAGTGAAATGTTGTGTAAAATATATGTAAACAACAGGGATGGGATGAAGAGCTCATTAGCAAATAGTGTGTATAAAAGAGAAGGGAGTAAGCAAATGTTATAAATTGAAGGGAATATAGTTAATTTTATAAATGTGAAGAACTTTTATGAAAAAAATGCCAATTTTAACGCAGTTACATCAAAAATATTTAAAAAAGGTAAGAATGATTTAATTTTTAGTAACATTTTACTCTAAATAATTTCTTTAAAATTTTAATAAAAATTTTGCAAATTTTAAAGGTACAAATTTCTTTAAATAGGGATAAATTTAACTCATAAGTTTAGTATAGTCTATAGTGTAGTATATAGTATAGTCTATAGTATAGTTTATAGTATAGTCTATAGTATAGTCTATAGTATAGTCTATAATACAGTCTATAGTATAGTCTTGTATTTATTATAGTCTATAATACACTAGTCTATAGTCTATAGTCTATAAACTAGTCTAAAGTCTGGTCTGGTCTATAGTCTAGTCTATGGTTTAGTATAAAATCTACTCTTTTATCTAGTTTATTTGTTACTTTGGGATTTATAAATACATATATTTTTCCCTTATCTTCAAACATTTTGCACTTAAGCGATTAATTCTCAGGGTTGCAACTCGAAGTCCTACTATTTTTTCCACTGCTTTAATAATGCAGTTAAAATTTCTAACTGTAAACTTAAAGCCATCATTAAAATAAGAATTATAAAAACGTGATTTAGCAAATTTTTATAAAAACCCGAAAAAAACTATAAAAATTTTAAAACATAACTGATTAATTAAAAAAATATAAAATCTAACAAAATGTCTTCTTGGATGGATCAAATAATTGCTCCCTACTTAGCATCGCCTTTGGCTAATTCCACTAAAATCCACAATAACGTCTACACAGATGGACCCGATATAAGTCTAACACGACTTGGCTACCGTAATACAGGTTATCAGCCCATTAATATTACGCAGGCTGCAGAAAAATCTCAGGAAACTAAAGAGACAACCACTACAAATGAAAGCATAGAGGCAACAGATACTTCCACTACTTCCAACAACGAAAGCAGTAATAAAACCTCACCCAAATCTAAAACCACTAAGGGGGCGGGCAAAAAACCTGTGGTTTCTAGAAAATCTATAACCGCCAAAAAAACCATAGAACCTATTAAGGCGGTGGCCATTAATTGCAAAAATAATGGCGTTACTGTGGAAAAAATACTCAAACAAATTAATATGACCAAATATCAACAGGCCTTTAAGAAAATTGATGTACCAAAATTTGGGGCATTAAAGGAAATTGATTTAAATGCAATTGGCATTACCCGACCCTCGGAGATAAGGACCTTTATGGATGCCATTAAAAAGGCTAAATCCGATACATTTATTATAAAACAAAATTAATTATGCAATTATTTAAAGTTTTTGTAATTGTTTGTTTTTGTTTGTGTTGTGTTTTTTAAACGTTCATTTAAACTTTTTTTGTACTTTTTTTATTTGTTTTTATTTAACCAAGTGCCGGTCACTCCAAAATAAATTTGTGTTTTTTTATTATTTTATTCAATGATTAATATTCAAATTGTTTCGTTGTTGTTTTTTTATATAAATTTTAAAATTTCAAATAATTTTATAGGTTTATTTTAAAATGAAACCAGTCCAACAGGATTTGTTGGCAAATTATAAATTTCTGGCTAATAGCCTTTTTTAAAATGCGTTTTAGATTTTGTATGTTAATTTGGGTTTGTTATACATTCCAAAGTTCAAAAAACTTGTGGTAATTTTTGGAATAATGATGAAAGGAAATTTGTTCCAGAGTTTTAAAACAAGAATTTTTGTAAGTGTTGTATAGGTTGTAAGTTATTTGAGAAAATTTGTTAGTTGGTTGGTTTCAAACATGTTGCAACATATTAAAAGTCATTAGCATGTGCTGCCATATTGTTGGAATAATTTCCGCAATGTATACTAGAGTGTTCCGAGGAACTGTATTTTTAAAAGATTGGCATAATTATTGTCCATTGCAGAATTTTTTGGAATTTATATGGCCCTTATAATGCACTAAAAGTAGTTTAGTGGACATGAAATACGTTTTCAATTGTCTTCTTCTTGTATTGACACTTTTCTTAAAGACTACCGTAAACACATGTTTTTATTGTGGTCTTGTGGTTTCAATTGTAATCAAACTGTTACAGCTTAATTATAATTGGAACCACAACCGCTGTCGACAATGAATAATTTTTTAACCATTCCTATTTATTTCGTAAAGAATAATTCTAATTTTAAACAAAAACATAATTTTCTTTGATTTTTTCTAATAAACTTCAGAAAATGTGGTTTGTCGACAGTCGCTTAATTTTAATTCGTCGCTCGCTCTTTTTTTGTGGTTTGTCGACAGCGGTTTAAATTGTAATCAAACTGTTACTCAGCTAAGAAATCTCATTTTGTTTCTGTTTGCTTTACTTTGTTTCTCTCATATTTTCTCTCTTTAAAAACTAAAGTTGTCAATCGTTAACTATTCCAAGATTCTTGTCTCTACTAAAATATAAAACATAATTATAATGCTTTCTCTTTCTAACCTTAAACCACTGAGAAATGTTATCATAACAAAAGTTGCCACTACATTATCAAAACTCATTAAGGGTTCATGTCTTCACTACTTACCAGCAAAGCCACACACTTTAACATACAATAAAGCAATATGGCGTTTTGACAAATGAAATGTAAACATGACTTGTTGCTTTTCTCATTTAGTTAAAGTTTGGCCGTCGTGTTGTTAATTTCGCAAGTGAAAATGTTTGTGGTAAAAAATTAATTATTAATTTGGTAAAATGTCACAAAAGTTAATGAAATTTTGCATTAAAATAAAGTTAAAAGTGTAAGCTATAAAATGAAATCGAAAAAAATACAGTTTTATATTGATTTCTTGCTTAAAATTGTGTGTAAAGTTGCTGCTGCTTCATTAGTTGTGAAATTGTTTAGTGGCTTGTCATGCCATTAGTATTAGAGTTGAGTCAGGGGTACTGAAGTAAACGCAAAAGTACCAAAATTGGAGTAAATGTGTAAAAGGAGTAGCAAATGATAAAATTGAGTGCATTTTTTACAAATGTTGTATTTTGAATGATCCTAATGGTGATTTATTGATAAACGGCGGAATTATGTAGGATAACAAGGTAT
This sequence comes from Lucilia sericata, assembly GCF_015586225.1. Taxonomy (NCBI): domain Eukaryota; kingdom Metazoa; phylum Arthropoda; class Insecta; order Diptera; family Calliphoridae; genus Lucilia; species Lucilia sericata. Next base: position 95,353 of record NW_023994992.1, read on the forward strand.
GACAAGTTAATTATTAAAATTTTTAATAAAATTGAAGGGAAAATTTATTAAGGAAATAATATTGTATAAATAAATATCCTGAAAATTATGTAAATTTATTTTTAAATATTAAAATTTGTTAAAAATTTTAAAATGTTGTAAATTTACTAGGTTAGTTCTAGTTCAGTTTTAGTTCAGTTCTAGTTCAGTTCTAGTTCAGTTCTAGTTCAGTTCTAGTATAGTTCTAGTTCAGTTCTAGTTCAGTTCTAGTTCAGTTCTAGTTCTAGTTCATTTCTAGTTCAGTTCTAGTTCAGTTCTAGTTCAGTTCTAGTTCAGTTCTAGTTCAGTTCTAGTTCAGTTCTAGTTCAGTTCTAGTTCAGTTCTAGTTCAGTTCTAGTTCAGTTCTAGTTCAGTTCTAGTTCAGTTCTAGTTCAGTTCTAGTTCAGTTCTAGTTCAGTTCTAGTTCAGTTCTAGTTCAGTTCTAGTTCAGTTCTAGTTCAGTTCTAGTTCAGTTCTAGTTCAGTTCTAGTTCAGTTCTAGTTCAGTTCTAGTTCAGTTCTAGTTCAGTTCTAGTTCAGTTCTAGTTCTAGTTCAGTTCTAGTTCGGTTCTTAGTTCAGTTCTAGTTCAGTTCTAGTTCAGTTCTAGTTCAGTTCTAGTTCAGTTCTAGTTCAGTCTAGTTCAGTTCTAGTTCAGTTCTAGTTCAGTTCTAGTTCAGTTCTAGTTCAGTTCTAGTTCAGTTCTAGTTCAGTTCTAGTTCAGTTCTAGTTCAGTTCTAGTTCAGTTCTAGTTCAGTTCTAGTTCAGTTCTAGTTCAGTTCTAGTTCAGTTCTAGTTCAGCTCTGGTTCAGTTCTATTTCAGTTCCAATTCAGTTCTAGTTCAGTTCTAGTTCAGTTCTAGTTCAGTTCTAGTTCAGTTCTAGTTCAGTTCTAGTTCAGTTCTAGTTCAGTTCTAGATCAGTTCTAGTTCAGTTCTAGTTCAGTTCTAGTTCAGTTCCAGTTCAGTTCTAGTTCAGTTCTAGTTCAGTTCTAGTTCAGTTCTAGTTCAATTCTAGTTCAGTTCTAGTTCAGTTCTAGTTCAGTTCTAGTTCAGTTCTAGTTCAGTTCTAGTTCAGTTCTAGTTCTAGTTCAGTTCTAGTTCAGTTCTAGTTCAGTTCTAGTTCAGTTCTAGTTCAGTTCTAGTTCAGTTCTAGTTCAGTTCTAGTTCAGTTCTAGTTCTAGTTCTCGTTCTAGTTCGTTCTAGTTCAGTTCTAGTTCAGTTCTAGTTCAGTTCTAGTTCAGTTCTAGTTCAGTTCTAGTTCAGTTCTAGTTCAGTTCTAGTTCAGTTCTAGTTCAGTTCTAGTTCAGTTCTAGTTCAGTTCTAGTTCAGTTCTAGTCAGTTCTAGTTCAGTAGTTCTAGTTTTCAGTTCTAGTTCAGTTCTAGTTCAGTTCTAGTTCAGTTCTAGTTCAGTTCTAGTTCAGTTCTAGTTCAGTTCTAGTTCAGTTCTAGTTCAGTTCTAGTTCAGTTCTAGTTCAGTTCTAGTTCAGTTCTAGTTCAGTTCTAGTTCAGTTCTAGTTCAGTTCTAGTTCAGTTCTAGTTCAGTTCTAGTTCAGTTCTAGTTCAGTTCTAGTTCAGTTCTAGTTTTAGTTCTAGTTCAGTTCTAGTTCCGTTCTACTCAGTTCTTGTTCAGTTCTGGTTCAGTTCTAGTTCAGTTCTAATTCAGTTCTAGTTCAGTTCTAATTCAGTTCTAGTTCAGTTGTAGTTCTAGTTCAGCTCTAGTTCCATTACTAATTCTTTGCTTATCCCTCTGGCAACCTTTATTGAAGTGTAAAAAAAAGTAAACTAAACAATAACAATACAATATAATAAAAAACACATGTTTGGCAACTAAAAGCCGGCTTGTTTTGTTTATATTCTCACTCGCTCACTCTCTCACTTACTCTCTCTCTTCCCCAAAACAAAACAATAAGAAATAACCCCCACAAAAAAAGAACAAGTGGAGCCATTTGTTTACCTATAAAAGTCAAAAACAAAAACACGACAAGCAACACGAACATGTTTTATTGTGTTCGTTCCACACCAAATCATTGAAAGCTGGCTCTGAACAGGTTTGAAATAATTGTAAATAAAATAATGCAATCTAGCTGTTGCTAATTTAGTCGCAGTTACAACTTCGAGGTGTTAAAATCGTAAGCTAAACGGGAAAAATTTTATTTTTTTGCGTAAAAATTAAAAAAATCTTTTTAAAAAATCTAAAAAAAATTATAAATTCGAAAAAAGGAAAAATTTTAAACAAGTAAAACAAAGTTAATACTATTTAATAAAACGAAATAATTTTTTTTAAATTTAAAGCATATCAAATTTTATTTATAAAGGAAATATAGCAAAGCATACAAAATTTTTTCTAAAAGCCAAATAAAAGTGTTTTTTTTATAGAAATTATAAAATAAATTTCTTAAAGTTTTAAACAAGTTTTAAGCTTTTTGTGGGTTTTACTTAAAACATAAAGCAAATTTCTTAATTATTTTTCATTAAAAAAGAAAATTAGTGATTTTAATTAACAATTACTTGAGCAACGAGTATAACTCAATTTTCAAAAATTAAAGAGAGTGAGTTGAGGAGTGTTGGTGGTTAATTGTTTACTGCATATAGTGGTAAGTTTTAAAGTTGCTGTTGTTAAGACCATTTTGTGTTTTTTAAAAAAATTTTTAATTGCGTTTTAATAGTGAGTGATTTATGTTATTGCAATTGTTGGTTTTGTAGCTGCTGCTGTTGCTGCTATATTGCAATTTGTTTAAGTGTTATTTTAAAGCGTTCATGAGTTTTGCATACAAAATTAACAAATAAATAATTTAATACAAATTAAATAGAGAAAAAAACAAGCAACAACAAAAAAATATTGGTAATCAAAAAGAATTAGCCAATAATTAACGTTTTCCAGTTCACTTGCGAAAATATTAACTAAAAAGCTAACAAAAAATCTGTAAAATTAACCAACAAATATACAACAAAACAAACAAAAAAACTAATAACAATTGAATGTTAAGTTAATAATTGGAAAAAAAAACGCTTCTAGCCCAGATACATTTTAATAACAATTACCACCATTACTACTACAATGGAGTATTTTTTTGTTCTTTGGTTAGAACAAGTTTGTTGTTAAAATTAATAAATTATATTTTTAAGAGAGTTGCCAACATAAGATTGTCTAGTTATATGCAAGGATTTGGTAATTACCTAAATTAACCCAGGATTGGAGTTTTAAAACTTTTACTTAAAACTATAAAACTTTGGGAATTGTTTTTGAAGCAAAATAAAAATTTCTTCTGCAGCAGAAAATTATAAATTTTGTTAAGAAGAAGTAGACAATTTTTTTTTTTATCAAACTGTGTGAAGCAAATTTTGTGCTAAAGTTAATGAGTAATTTTGTGCAATTTTTAAAAAATATTTAAAAATGTTGCAATCAGTATTAAATTTTAACTTAAAGCCTCGATTACAACTGCAAGCTCAAGTGATTTCATTAATTAACGTAATTAAATAATTAAATATAAATAATACAAATGGAAAATTGTTATTAAAGGTGATAACTACAGATCTGAAAACTTAATATTATGAAATTTTTTTATAAATTTAAAGTTAAAGAATGTTATTAACCATTTTAAAAATTTTGCTAAATTTCTTTAAAAATTTACATAAAAACATCCCAGCAAAAACTTTAATTATTAATTAAAATGCTAAAATTTACTTACACAATAGCATTTCAAATCATTATTTGAACACGGTTCTGCCATTAAAGGCAAGTACGTACCACGTTCGCTTATAAATAGGCAGTTTAATAACTACTTACCACAATAGCTTAGGATTAAAATATTAAGGAAGCTGTTAGCCCAGACGGAAGGCTAGAAGTTAATTAAAACTTAATGCAGATGATGAAATTTTGCTTTACTATAGACTAGACTATAGACTAGACTATAGACTAGACTATAGACTAGACTAGACTATAGACTAGACTATAGACTAGACTATAGACTAGACTATAGACTAGACTATAGACTAGACTATAGACTAGACTATAGACTAGACTATAGACTAGACTATAGACTAGACTATAGACTAGACTATAGACTAGACTATAGACTAGACTATAGACTAGACTATAGGCTAGACTATAGACTAGACTATAGGCTAGACTATAGACTAGACTATAGACTAGACTATAGACTAGACTATAGACTAGACTATAGGACTAGACTATAGGACTAAACTATAGACTAGACTATAGACTAGACTATAGACTAGACTATAGACTAAACTATAGACTAGACTATAGACTAGACTATAGACTAGACTATAGACTAAACTATAGACTAGACTATAGAATAGACTATAGACTAGACTATAGACTAAACTATAGACTAGACTGTAGACTAGACGATAGGCTAGACTATAGACTAGACTATAGGCTAGACTATAGACTAGACTATAGACTAGACTATAGACTAGGACTATAGACTAGACTATAGACTAGACTATAGACTAGACTATAGACTAGACTATAGACTAGACTATAGGCTAGACTATAGACTAGACTATAGGCTAGACTATAGACTAGACTATAGACTAGACTATAGACTAAACTATAGACTAGGACTATAGAATAGACTATAGACTAGACTATAGACTAAACTATAGACTAGACTATAGACTAGACTATAGGCTAGACTATAGACTAGACTATAGGCTAGACTATAGACTAGACTATAGACTAGACTATAGACTAGACTATAGACTAGACTATAGACTAGACTATAGACTAGACTATAGACTAGACTATAGACTAGACTATAGGCTAGACTATAGACTAGACTATAGGCTAGACTATAGACTAGACTATAGACTAGACTATAGACTAGACTATAGACTAGACTATAGACTAGACTATAGACTAGACTATAGACTAAACTATAGACTAGACTATAGACTAGACTATAGACTAGACTATAGACTAAACTATAGACTAGACTATAGACTAAACTATAGACTAGACTATAGACTAAACTATAGACTAGACTATAGACTAGACTATAGACTAGACTATAGACTAAACTATAGACTAGACTATAGACTAGACTATAGACTAGACTATAGACTAAACTATAGACTAGACTATAGAATAGACTATAGACTAGACTATAGACTAGACTATAGACTAGACTGTAGACTAGACTATAGACTAGACTATATAGACTAGACTATAGACTAGACTATAGACTAGACTATAGACTAGACTATAGACTAGACTATAGACTAGACTATAGACTAGACTATAGACTAGACTATAGACTAGACTATAGACTAGACTATAGACTAGACTATAGACTAGACTATAGACTAGACTATAGACTAGACTATAGACTAAACTATAGACTAGACTATAGACTAGACTATAGACTAGACTATAGACTAAACTATAGACTAGACTATAGACTAGACTATAGACTAGACTATAGACTAAACTATAGACTAGACTATAGAATAGACTATAGACTAGACTATAGACTAAACTATAGACTAGACTGTAGACTAGACTATAGACTAGACTATATAGACTAGACTATAGACTAGACTATAGACTAGACTATAGACTAGACTATAGACTAGACTATAGACTAGACTATAGACTAGACTATAGACTAGACTATAGACTAGACTATAGACTAGACTATAGACTAGTCTATAGACTAGACTATAGACTAGACTATAGACTAGACTATAGACTAGACTATAGACTAGACTATATAGACTAGACTATAGACTAGACTATAGACTAGACTATAGACTAGACTATAGACTAGACTATTGACTAGACTATAGACTAGACTATAGACTAGACTATAGACTAGACTATAGACTAGACTATAGACTAGACTATAGACTAGACTATAGACTAGGCTATAGACTAGACTATAGACTAGACTATAGACTAGACTATAGAATAGACTATAGACTAGACTATAGACTAGACTATAGACTAGACTATAGACTAGACTATAGACTAGACTATAGACTAGACTATAGACTAAACTATAGACTAAACTATAGACTAGACTATAGACTAGCCTATAGACTAGACTGTAGACTAGACTATAGACTAGACTATAGACTAGACTATAGACCAGACTAAAGACTGGATATAGACCAGACTAAAGACTATAGATTAGACTGCGGACTATGTTATATATTAGAATATAGACTAGTCTATAGGTTAGACTGCAGACTATACAGCAGATTGGAGTGTAGATTAGAATATAGGTTAGAGTATAAACTAGACTACAGAATATACTATAAAGTAGACTATAGACTAGACCCTTGTATTTACTTTCCTCTTCTGTTTAAATAACTGAACTATTTCTACTTATCCTTACTGTATAACTTGCTATTTCATACCAAAAAACTATTTTTAAAAACTATTTCTATTAAACTATTAGAAAATCTCTTCAAGTTTCATTTTATAAAGATTTTTAGTTTTTGAAAAACACTTTAAACACTTTCTACTTTGTTGTTTATTAAATAACATTTTCCTTTTAACTTAAGCTTTTTAGCTTAAAGCCTTTAATGATAATTAGTAGTACATGTATTTATAAGAGAACTTTGTTTATAATGATTTAATATTTAATACAACTACATACATTCATATGTACTATGTTAGTGTTTATAATTTGTATACATATGTAGTACAAGAGCACTTAAAATGTAGCACTTTTTACATACTCTGCTAAACATGAGTACTTATGAATGATATTTTGTTTTTATTTTTCTAGTTTTTCCTTGTGCTCACATTTTATGTTGTTGAATTTTTACTTAAAACACTGTGTTAGTAAATAATAACATCAGCAGCAACAACAACAACAAGTATTACAAAATAATATAGAAAAAAAAGAATCCTTTAATTATCTACTAATTACTAGCTTTTTAAGGATTATAATCTTAACAAATATAACACACAACTACAAATACTATCTCTCGTACACACATGTTTAAAAATTCTTATATTTTTATTTTGTTTTATCCTTGATTTTTTCTCTGTATTTTTTTTCCTTTTGCTCATCAATGTTTTTACGTAAATATATGTATGTGCACATCCTCTCTTTATTTGATTGAGTATTAGTGTAAGTAGCTACTTAATAATCACGTAAAAAGAACGAAATGAAGAAATCCTAATAGTTGATTTTTAAATTAAAGCCAATGAAATTTTTTTAGCTGAAAGTTTACACTAACTTGCACTGAATTTTATACAGATATTTTAGCTGTTTGCTTTATTTTTTGATTTATTAATTACCACACTTGACACCGATTAGCAGTGACTATGGCTGTCAAGGAGGATAATATGTTTGATTTATTTATAGCATATTTTGGGGGAGTGAAAGATGATGAAATATCATTTTAACAAGAACTTAAAGGGACATTTTGTAGATTTTAAGGAAATTGTAAAACTTAAATTAGAGAAGATTATAGGCTAGATTATAGACAAGACAATAGAGTAGATTATAGACTAGGATCTAGACTAGACTATAGAGTAGACTATAGAATAGACTATATAGTAAACTATAGAGTAGACTTTAGAGTAGACTATAGAATAGACTATAGAGAAGACTATAGAGAAGACTATAGAGAAGACTATAGAGAAGACTATAGAGAAGACTATAGAGAAGACTATAGACTAGACTATAGACTAGACTATAGACTAGACTATAGACTAGACTATAGACTAGACTATAGACTAGACTATAGACTAGACTATAGACTAGACTATAGACTAGACTATAGACTAGACTATAGACTAGACTATAGACTAGACTATAGACTAGACTATAGACTAGACTATAGACTAGACTATAGACTAGACTATAGACTAGACTATAGACTAGACTATAGACTAGACTATAGACTAGACTATAGACTAGACTATAGACTAGACTATAGACTAGACTATAGACTAGACTAGACTAGACTAGACTAGACTATAGACTAGACTATAGACTAGACTATAGACTAGACTATAGACTAGACTATAGACTAGACTATAGACTAGACTATAGACTAGACTATAGACTAGACTATAGACTAGACTATAGACTAGACTATAGACTAGACTATAGACTAGACTATAGACTAGACTATAGACTAGACTATAGACTAGACTATAGACTAGACTATAGACTAGACTATAGACTAGACTATAGACTAGACTATAGACTAGACTATAGACTAGACTATAGACTAGACTATAGACTAGACTATAGACTAGACTATAGACTAGACTATAGACTAGACTATAGACTAGACTATAGACTAGACTATAGACTAGACTATAGACTAGACTATAGACTAGACTATAGACTAGACTATAGACTAGACTATAGACTAGACTATAGACTAGACTATAGACTAGACTATAGACTAGACTATAGACTAGACTATAGACTAGACTATAGACTAGACTATAGACTAGACTATAGACTAGACTATAGACTAGACTATAGACTAGACTATAGACTAGACTATAGACTAGACTATAGACTAGACTATAGACTAGACTATAGACTAGACTATAGACTAGACTATAGACAATAGACTATAGACAATAGACTAGACTATAGACTAGACTATAGACTACACTATAGACTAGACTATAGACTAGACTATAGATTAGACTATAGATTAGACTATAGACTAGACTATAGACTAGACTATACTAGACTATAGACTAGACTATAGACTAGACTATAGACTATAGAATATACTAGGTCATAGGCTAGACCACAGACTATAGACTAGTCTTTAGACTAGACTTTAGACTAGAATTTAGACTAGACTGTAGACTAGACTGTAGACTAGACTTTAGACTAGACTTTAGACTTTACTTTAGACCAGACTTTAGACTAGACTTTAGACTAGACTTTAGACTATACTTTAAACTAGACTTTAGACTAGAATTTAGACTAGACTTTAGACTAGACTTTAAGCTAGACTTTAGACTAGACTTTAGACTAGACTTTAGATTAGACTTTAGATTAGACTTTAGACTAGACTTTAGACTAGACTTTAGACTAGACTTTAGACTAGACTTTAGACTAGGCTTTACACTAGACTTTAGACTAGGCTTTAGACTAGACTTTAGACTAGACTTTAGACTAGACTTTAGACTAGACTTTAGACAAGACTTTAGACTAGGCTTTAGACTAGACTTTAGACTAGACTTTAGACTAGAGTTTAGACTAGAGTTTAGACTAGACTTTAGACTAGACTTTAGACTAGACTTTAGACTAGACTTTAGACTAGACTTTAGACTAGACTTTAGACTAGACTTTAGACTTGACTTTAGACTAGACTTTAGACTAGAGTTTAGACTAGAGTTTAGACTAGAGTTTAGATTAGGGTTTACACTAGACTTTAGACTAGACTTTAGACTAGATTTTAGACTAAACTTTAGACTAGACTTTAGACTAGACTTTAGACTAGGCTTTAGACTAGACTTTAGACTAGACTTTAGACTAGACTTTAGACTAGACTTTAGACTAGACTTTAGACTAGACTTTAGACTAGACTTTAGACTAGACTTTAGACAAGACCTTAGACTAGGCTTTAGACTAGACTTTAGACAAGCCTTTAGACTAGACTTTAGACTAGACTTTAGACTAGACTTTAGACTAGACTTTAGACTAGACTTTAGACTAGACTTTAGACTAGACTTTAGACTAGACTTTAGACTAGACTAGACTTTAGACTAGTCTAGACTTTAGACTAGACTTTAGACTAGAGTTTAGACTAGAGTTTAGACTAGAGTTTAGATTAGAGTTTAGACTAGACTTTAGACTAGACTTTAGACTAGATTTTAGACTAGACTTTAGACTAGACTTTAGACTAGACTTTAGACTAGACTTTAGACTAGACTTTAGACTAGACTTTAGACTAGACTTTAGACTAGACTTTAGACTAGACTTTAGACTAGACTGTAGACTAGACTTTAGACTAGACTTTAGACTAGACTTTAGACTAGACTTTAGACTAGACTTTAGACTGGCCTTTAGGCTGAACTTTAGACTAGACTTTAGGCTAGACTATACACTGGACTTTAGACTATACACTAGTCTTTAAACTCGACTACATTATAAAAACTGGACTATATTATAGGATAATTGCTGGAGTCTAGTGTAGCTTTTCTAGATTAGATTTAGTTTAGAAATTATATAAAATCTCTAATAAAACTTATTTAATCACGTTTCAAAAAGACTTGCTGCTGCTATTGGTTAAAAAACCCACTCATTTAACCATTAAGGGCACTTGGAAAATCCCCTTTAAGTGTTGCTATAACTTTTTATTTTGAACACAGACTAGAACAAGTACAAGTTGTTTTTTTTGTGTTAAACAATTACATGTTAATACTATTTATAAACCAGTAAATAAATCTCAATAATAAAACTAAATACAATAACAAAAAATTAAATAAAAGCCATGCAAATGTAAATAAATGCATATTAGAGGAGAATAAGTAAACTCAGGAATAAATAAAAATAAACAACAAATAATAAAAATAATACTAGTAGAAGTAAAAAAACAACAAAAGACAAAAACTAGAAGAACTAAAGAACACTAAACAAGTCTTTAACAATGAATGAATAGTTTAGCTGGGATGGAGGAAAGAATGAATAAAGAATTGAGAACTTAAGAACATATTTTTATTTATTTATACACATGAGGGTCTTTGTTAAGCAATTAAACATTTGATTTGTATTAAAGCAACAATAACTAAACAACAAACTCAATATAGAAAAAAAAACGAAATAATAAAATCAAGCTATAAAATTTTTGCAAAAAAAAAAACAAGAAAATAAGTAAAAATTTTTTTTAGCAAAAAAAAAAAAACTTGTCTTTTAAGTGTGACAACTAAACAACCTTACATTTGTTGTCTTTGGCCCATTTACACCTGCAGCGAAAATTTATGCAATTGAACGAACAGCAGCAAGTAAGCAGTCAGTGTCAATGTGACATTTAGTGGCAGGGAGTTTTACAATGACAATGAAATCATCATCTTTGTCATGAGATAAACATGATTAATGTTAAGTTTAGGTAAAAAACAGGGTTAAATGCTTTTTAAAAGATTTTGGAAATTTAAAAATGTTGTTGAAAATAACACAAATTTTGTAGTTTTTTGTGTTTTGTTGAAATTTTACGAAAATTGAGAATTCCCAAGGGGTGGGGATTTTGAGATTTTTGGAAATTAAAGAGATATATTGTTTAAAATTTAATAAATCTAGTAAAATTTTATTTTTGATTGAAATTTTCCAAAAATTGAGAATTCCCAATGTTTAGGGATTGGATAGGATTTAATACAAGTTTTGAGAATTTAAAAATTGTTTGTCAAAATTAATGAAAAACAAATTAAATTTAAATTATCGAAAAACATATAAATTGTTAAAAATTACTAATAAAGGGATTTTTAGAAATTTTTTGGGAATTTAAAATTTTAAGTTTAAAACATCATAACTTATTTAAAATTACCTTATAAGTCGAAACTAATAAAAATTCTAAATTCCCAGGAAATTTTCTGTTAAAAAATTCTAAATTTACAAATTTCAACATAATTTCTTGCAATTTTATACGATTTTTTCACCATGTCCTTTGCTTGAATGCACATTTTTATCCCTTATCCCTAAAATGCAACAGTTTCTTTCATGTTAAGCTTAAATTTATAAATATCTTTGAATTTAAAACATGATTAATTGCTCTTTGTTTTTGTTTTTCATTTATTTCTTTGATTTGCATTTAAAAGAAAAAAATGTCAGAAAAAATATAACAAACATTTGTATAACATTATTATCTCTTTAGTTATAATTCTGGTGATTATATTTATGGTTAAACAAAAGAAAATATAAGTTGCAACGGCTGACTACAACTACTTTGGTAACAGCATCCACATAGATTTACATTATCTCTTAGTGGTTTAAATAATAATAATAATGTTTTCTGTTGTTTTTTTTTTGTTTCTTTTCTATACATAAATTGTTTTTTATGTATTTCCACTCCCAACTACTTATAATGTATAATAATAAATATATAAAAATGTTGTTTGTTTTTTGTTTTCACCGTTTTTTTTTCTCATTTTTTTTCCTTATTGCCTGCAATGAGCCACACAGTAATTTTTGTGTAATTTTTCATTTGTTTATAAACTTGTAATGGCAAAGAGTGTAAAAGAAAGGAAAAAAGAGAGCAAACATGTAACGGAGTTTTTCTTTTTTAACTTTGTTATGAAAAAAGTCACAGGGAAGTAAGGAAAAAATGGCTGTTATAATATGAATATTATATGTGAGACCAATGTTTGTTTTTTATTCTCTTTTCTCTTCTTTTTTCCAGTAAGGCTAACAAAATACAGTTATATTCCCTTTTAACCCTAAGTAAGAAAACCAAACAATGGAACAGTGGGAAGAGAGTGAGAGGAAAAAACTAGACTAGACTATAGACTAGACTATAGACTAGACTATAGACTAGACTAGACTAGACTATAGACTAGACTATAGACTAGACTATAGACTAGACTATAGACTAGACTATAGACTAGACTATAGACTAGACTATAGACTAGACTAGACTAGACTATAGACTAGACTATAGACTAGACTATAGACTAGACTATAGACTAGACTATAGACTAGACTATAGACTAGACTATAGACTAGACTATAGACTAGACTATAGACTAGACTATAGACTAGACTAGACTATAGACTAGACTAGACTATAGACTAGACTAGACTATAGACTAGACTAGACTATAGACTAGACTAGACTATAGACTAGACTAGACTAGACTAGACTAGACTATAGACTAGACTAGACTAGACTATAGACTAGACTATAGACTAGACTATAGACTAGACTATAGACTAGACTATACTAGACTAGACTAGACTATAGACTAGACTAGACTATAGACTAGACTAGACTATAGACTAGACTAGACTATAGACTAGACTAGACTATACTATAGACTAACTATAGACTAGACTATAGACTAGACTATAGACTAGACTATAGACTAGACTATAGACTAGACTATAGACTAGACTATAGACTAGACTATAGACTAGACTATAGACTAGACTATAGACTAGACTATAGACTAGACTATAGACTAGACTATAGACTAGACTATAGACTAGACTATAGACTAGACTATAGACTAGACTATAGACTAGACTATAGACTAGACTATAGACTAGACTATAGACTAGACTATAGACTAGACTATAGACTAGACTATAGACTAGACTATAGACTAGACTATAGACTAGACTATAGACTAGACTATAGACTAGACTATAGACTAGACTATAGACTAGACTATAGACTAGACTATAGACTAGACTATAGACTAGACTATAGACTAGACTATAGACTAGACTATGACTAGACTATAGACTAGACTATAGACTAGACTATAGACTAGACTATAGACTAGACATAGACTAGACTATAGACTAGACTATAGACTAGACTATAGACTAGACTATAGACTAGACTATAGACTAGACTATATACTAGACTATAGACTAGACTATAGACTAGACTATAGACTAGACTATAGACTAGACTATAGACTAGACTAAGACTAGACTATAGAATACTTAGACTAGACTATAGACTAGACTATAGACTAGACTATAGACTAGACTATAGACTAGACTATAGACTAGACTATAGACTAGACTATAGACTAGACTATAGACTAGACTATAGACTAGACTATAGACTAGACTATAGACTAGACTATTAACGAAGGACTATAGACTAGACTATAGACTAGACTATAGACTAGACTATAGACTAGACTATAGACTAGACTATAGACTAGACTATAGACTAGACTATAGACTAGACTATAGACTAGACTATAGACTAGACTATAGACTAGACTATAGACTAGACTATAGACTAGACTATAGACTAGACTATAGACTAGACTATAGACTAGACTATAGACTATAGACTAGACTATAGACTAGACTATAGACTAGACTATAGACTAGACTATAGACTAGACTATAGACTAGACTATAGACTAGACTATAGACTAGACTATAGACTAGACTATAGACTAGACTATAGACTAGACTATAGACTAGACTATAGACTAGACTATAGACTAGACTATAGACTAGACTATAGACTAGACTATAGACTAGACTATAGACTAGACTATAGACTAGACTATAGACTAGACTATAGACTAGACTATAGACTAGACTATAGACTAGACTATAGACTAGACTATAGACTAGACTATAGACTAGACTATAGACTAGACTATAGACTATAGACTAGACTAGACTATAGACTAGACTATAAGCAAACTTTATCTTTGGCTATAGTCTTAACTATAGAGCAAAGCAAAAGTTTTTCTTTTTAATACCTATATAATTCAAAAGCTTTTGTGGGAAAGGTTCAAAAGTTTTAATAGACAAATTAAAGAAACTTAAAGATAAGTTTAGAAAGTTCATTATTTATTAATAATAATACTTGACCCACTGTGTTCTTCCGGCTTGAAAGGGGCTCATGAGCTGCTTATAAGAAAATGAGGAAAAAACTTTATATAATATGTATGTATGTGAGTGTATAAAAAGCATAAAACGTACGCCTCCCAAGAGGTACAATTACGCAAATTGCAATTATGCGGTGGTATGAATATTTAAACATGCACATACATGTCTATCTTTCTAACTGTATGTAACTGTGAATGTATAAGTAAATGCGTTTGTATGCATAACTGTAACTTTGCTATAGTTGTTAAAAGTATGTGAGTATGTCTATGTGTGTGTGTGAGCAGAATAACAAAGTAGATGGTGGAGGAATTAAGGAAAAGAATAGGGAAACTAAACATTCCTGTACATAAACCATACACTCAGGAAAATTATGCTGCAGAAATAAGTATTTTTTTTCTTGCATAACAATTAAAGAAATTAGTTTGTTCTTACCTTGGCAAACAAACAAACATACATACAATTTATTATACAATTCAAATTTTATACAACGTGATGATGACAAATCTCTAAACAGTGTTGTCAATTTTCTGCTTAAATATTATATCCCTTTCTCTAAAGGGAATTTCTTAGCTTACGTTTTGGGTTTGGTTTGCAATACAATAAAAACACGTTGTAACACGTTTTCTTCGTTAGGGGAATTTAACGATTTTCTAGAAAATTTGCTCCTAGAAAAATTATTACGAAAAAATTGCCAAAAAAAAAAAAAAAAATAAGAACACAACAAAAATTTGATTTGTTTACGTTTTACATGCGTTACCAGCCAACCAAACATCATCATCATACGCACATGACAAATGTGTTGATGATAAATTAGCATTAAATGTTTAATAGGGTGAGGGGGAGTGGGGAAATAAACACAACACGGCTGGCAACATAATTTATACATTTTTGGAAAAAGAACATAAATTTGTAAAGATTTTAATATTTCGAAAAGGAACATGTAATTGAAAAAATTTAGGAAAATTAATTGGGTTTTTTGCTTAAAAACAACAAGTGGCCATTTTTAGGGATTTTAAAAGTAATTGTTGTAAATTAATTATATTAGAAAATATTTTCTAAGAAAAATTTATGAAATAAAACATTTTAGTGTGATGTTTGCTGTCAGAATTTTTAAAGTTTAATTAAAGAAGATTTTTAGAAATAGATTGGGAATTGAAAATTTTGCTTCAAAATTGTGTTAGAATGTAATTTTTGTTAAAAATTTAAAAAAAATTTTAATTCCCAAAGTTTAGGGATTGAGGGAATTTTGCAAAAATTTTTGGGAATTTAAAAATTTTGTTGTTAAAACAATTAAAATAAAGTTAATAAATATTTTGTTATAAAATGTTTGGCAATTTTAAGTTTTTGGAAATTTTTTCATAAAGGAGATTTTTGAAAAATATTTGGGAATTCAAAATTTTTCTTGAGAATTGCTAAATATGTCTTAAACTTGTATTTTAAATTCAAAAATATAAAAAATTCAAATTCCCAAAGTCCAGGGATTGGGGGAATTTTGGCAAAAAATTTTGGGAATTCAAAAATTTTGTTGTTAAAACAATTACAATAAAGTTAATAATAATTTTGTCATGAATTTTTTGAGAATTTAAAATTTTCGGAAATTTTTTATAAAGTAGATTTTTGAAAAAATTTTTGGGAATTCAAAATTTTTATTGAAAATTGTTAAAAATGTGATAAAATTATGTTTCTAAAGAAAAAATATAAAAATTTTAAATTCCCAAAGTTTGGGGATTAGGAGATTTTAGCAAAAATTTAGTGAATTTTTAATTAAAAAATATACAAATTTTAAATTCTCAATCAGGGATTAGGAGATTTTGGTAAATATTTTTGGGAAATAATTTTTTTGCTTCAATTTGTTTAGAATATTGTAAAATTTAATGTTTCATTAAAATTTTATGAAAATTTGAAATTCACCAAAATTACGGGATTTGGCAATAAGAGTAAAAATTTTAGGAATTGAAATGAATTTTGTTTAAAATTGTTAAATGTGTTTAAAATTTAAATTTTTGTTGAAAATTTGTGAAAATTTTAAATTCCCAAAATTTAGGGATTGCGGGATTTTAACAAAATTGTTGTTTAAAATGTTATAGATTTGTTAAATAGAATGTAATTAAATTAAAGTTAGTTTGATTTTGTTTTGAAAATACATGAAATTTATTAGTTTTGGACAATTTTGTAAAGTGGGGATTTTGGAAAAATTTTTAGGAATTTAAAATTTTTGTTTTAAATTATGAAAAATAAAGTAAAATAACATTTCCTTAAATAATTTCAAGACATTTTTAAATCCCAGTTTATAGAAGGGAAACATTTTTCAAAAATGTTGCCTGCAACATGTTGCTGAAGAAAAATTATGGAATATAACAAGTTTTTTTTATAAAATTAAGTGTTGATGTTGTGTTTGAGATGCATTTTTTGTTAGAATTTATTGTATTGCTCATTTATAAAAACTTTTAAATTGTTTTTGAAAATCTTTTTTTTCCTAAATTTTTTCTCTGAGTGTTGTTTGTTTTACCAGGCTTTATGTGATAACATCTCATCAAAATAGCAAAGAATGAAAAAATTCTAAAAAAATACTCTAACAAAGAAATTGTTTTGAAAAACTTGAAAATAAAAATTAAAAAAATACCCAACCAACAACTGCTAAAGAGTTGCCCACAAAATGTTAAAAAGTTAGTTATGAAAATAGTTGTTGTTATCCTTTTACGAAAGTGAGTGTGTCGGTGTGTTGTTAATCTCAGGCTGAGATAGAAAGAAAAAACAACAAAAAATAGCAGAATTTTTAGAGATCTTGTTATTGTTAAGTTGTTTCTTTTTTTTTGTTCTCTTTTTTTGTTGTTTTTGCTGTTTATACAGGCTTTTTGCATAGGAGACAAAAACAACAATGCCACCAAAGGAACAAAAGGGGAAGAGAGAGGAAATAGGAAATATGTAAAGAGTGCTGCATATTTAGAGGGTTTTTGATAGAGTAGAATGTGCTATATTGTTTGTTTTTATATTTATAATTAATATTAAGAAAAATTTTAAATTCCTAAAATTAAGGTATTGTGAGATTTTTGCTAAACAAGTTGGGAATTTACTGTTTTGGCTAAAATGGTCTTAAATTAAAGTAACGTTACATTTCGTGATGAAATTATTTAAAAATTCATAAATTTTACACAATTTTGTAATGAGGGGATTTTGGCAAACTTTTTGGGAATTTAAAATTTTTGTTTTAAAACATAAAAACTTAATTATATTAATGAAAAATTACTTTAAATCACGAATTTCTCCAAAAATTTATAAATTTTAAAAAATTTTGTAATGAGGGGATTTTGGCAAACTTTTTGGGAATTCCAAATTTTTGTTTCAAAACATGAAAACACGAGTAAAATATATTTTCATTAAGTATTTTAAGAAATTATCAATTCCCATTGAGTATAAAGCTGTAAAACTGTAGCAGCACTAATTGACCACACTTTTTTTGTTTAAAAAATCCTTGGTTTTGTCTTTTTTAAGGCAGCCTTGCTAAAAATATTTAAGTGTTAAACAAATGATTATAGTTTTTTTTTTATTAAAATGACTAAAACAAGCAGAAAAAAACAATAACATTCTTTTACCCCGGCATATGAAAACCAAATTTTTTTTCATATTAAGCACATCCTCATCCGTTTTAACAAACTACAAAAAAAGTTTATTTCCACCATGAGAAAAAAAGAAAGAAAATTGTTTCAAATAATAATAATAAAAAATCTGACTAAGGCCACATTTTAAAACATTTGAAGGATTTTCCTAAAAAAAATCCCCCCCAAAAAAAAACTTTATGTGAAATGTAGATTTTCGCGTACTCAAACAACACCAAACAAAAGGAAACTTCTACTAAAATACAAATTTTTTTTAAATATTTCTACAATTGTTAAAACAACAACAAAAAGAAAAAAATAACATGGAAACACACAACACAGCATTTTTTCCATTATTTTAATGTTGAAGTATGTAAAGTAAATTTGTTTTAAACGTATGCATGTATGTATGTACGTTTGCTGTTTTGAGAGTATATATAAGTATGTGTTAAGTGTATGAGTTGCTTGTATGCATTTCCTTCCTGTCTATCTTATAAGAGCAGCCAAAAAACTACCAGAAGATGACTGCTGTTAGAAATTGTTAAATTTTTTTATATGTCTATCCGTCTGTCTGCCTTTCATTCATTCTTTCTTTCATTTTACCATCATAGTCTTATGCTGTTGAGACACATACACACCAACGGTGGTGTTAAGGACCTTTACAAGAGTATGTGTAAATATTTGAAGTAAAGGAACATACTTACAAATTTACAGCCTTGTACAACAGGCCAAAGTTATAAATCCTTGACAAATAACTCAATGTTAAACTAAAATTAGATGTTTAATATTAGAAAATAATAAAAAAACAAAATTTTCTTAAAAAACAAACAAAAATCAATAGAAAAATATGGTTTAAAAACAAAATTTTGTGTTAAAACTATTAGAAAAGTAATACAATTTAGTTTTTTGTTAAAATTTTATGAAAATTTTAAATTCCCAAAATGTAGGGATTTGGGGAATTTTTGCCAAAATTTTTGGGAATTCTAAATTTTTTCTAGAAATATAATTAAAATAAAGAAAATTTATATTGCTTAAGGAAATTTTTTAAAAAATTTTCAATATTAATTTTTGTTTTGAAAGGGGATTTTGTAAAAATTTATGGGAATTTAAAATTTTTATTTAAATTTATTAAAAATTGAGTAAAATATGATTTTCAAGCAAAATATACATATGAAAATTTTGAATTCCCAAAATTTGGGGCTTAGGAGATTTTTGCAAAAATTTTTGGGAATTCAAAATTTCTTGCTCGAAATGCAATTAGCATGAAGAAAAATTAATATTCCTTAAACAAATTTTATAAAAATTTATCCAATTTTAATGATTTTCTTATGTGGGGATTTGGTAAAAGTTTATGGGTATTCAAAATTTTCGTTTAAAATTAATAAAAATGTAATTAAATAACATTTTTGCTTAAAATATTTCAAATTTTTGAATTCCCAAAATTTGGGGATTAGGAGATTTTTGCTGACATTTTTGGGAATTAAGAATTTTTTCTCGAAATATAATTAAAATAAAGAAAATTTATATTTCCTATAAAAATTTTATAAACTTTTTTCAAATTTAAACAATTTCTTATGTGGGAATTTGGTAAACATTTATGGGAATTTAAAATTTTTATTTAATATTAATCAAAATCTAATGAAATAAAATTTTTGCCTAAAATATATTAAATTTATGAATTCCCAAAACTTGGGGATTAGGAGATTTTTGAAAAAATTTTTAGGAATTCAAAATTTTTAGCTCGAAATGCAATTAGCATAAAGAAAATGTATATACCTTAAAGAAATTTTATAAACATTTTCCAATTTTAATGATTTTTTATGTGGGGATTTGGTAAAAGTTTATGGGAATCTAAAATTTTTGTTTAAAATTATTTAAAATGTGTTAAAATAACGTTCTTGCTTAAAATATGTGAAAATTTTGAATTCCCAAAATTTGGGGATTAGCAGATTTTGCCAAAAGTTTTTGGGAATTAAATATCTTTTTTCTAAAATTGTATTAAAAGTAGTAATTTTAAGAAAATTTAACTAAAAATTTGCAAATTTAGTGAAATTCAACTAAAAATTAGAAAATTTGTGTAAATTTAACTAAAAATAGAAAATTTGCTGAAATTAGTTTAAAATCAAAAATTTTCTTTACATTTTCTCTTAAAATCTTATTTTTTTAAAGGTATTTTCCATAAACTTTAATATGGGAGTGAAATATTTTAATTTATGCCTGCTTGTGTTGGTATATTTTGCCATAATAACGGAAATAATAATTGTACTCAGAGACCGTCAACATTTCTACGTATAACAACGAAAAATGCATAAATTTGCACAAGCCAGCAGCAGTAGCAGTCAGTAACTATCTATGTGTGTGTGTGTTAAAATGCGTTTTGCATCTCCTAAGACCTAAAGAAGACAAGTAAGCAGAATCTATGGCATTTAATGTATAAGACTTAAGAAGAGGCATATCACTGGCAAAACACTAGAAAATTACTTATTCCCTCTCTCTCTCTGTCACTCCCTCCTTCACTCTCTTCAATTCCATTTAAACTAAGATATGTGCATTTATGGTGAAGTTTTGTACTTACCAATATATTTATGTAAATGTTTAAAGAGTGTTTTTGCTATATTAAGTTAGAGTTTGCCTTTAAGGCGATTTCTTTTGTAAGGGAAATAACCGTTATAACAAATAGATTTGTTTAGGAGCTAAGAAAATTATTAAGGGAAAAGTTTTTTTTCATTTTTGTTTTGTAAATAAATAAGTTTTATTTTTTAGTTAGGCTTACCCTATTTATTACTTAAAACTTTATATGCTTTTAAGTTTAAATGTAAAATGCTTTTGATGGTGTACATTTTGCTAGATAACTTTCCTGGCGTTTGTATTTTTCAATGCAAAATTTTACTTAGGCCTCATATTTTCTTATATGTTTGGTATTTTAAAAGTCTTTGATTTATTAAAGGCAGTTTTACAAAAAACCGCTTTAAAGTTCTTTAAAATTAAAGAAATTTTGTAAAAATCTGTTTTTAAATCCCGTTAAAACAGTAAACCTTTACAAAAAGTCCTTATAGTTTAGATATTGATGTGATTACTTGGATTCCCTGCCTATTAGCTAGTTACTATAAAGTGTTTTTAACAATTTCCCATTTGTTTCATTCAAATATCTTTTTTAATAAAAAAGTTATAGGGATTTAAAAAAAGTCTTTCATAATTAATATTAATCATACGTACTGGTGTTCTCAAAAGAAAGAACTTTTTGAAATTTAAATAACTTTTGATATATTAAAGCGATTGTCATCAAACTTGGCTTAATCTTACACAACTCCATAAGCTTTAAGTAGAATTTACTAAAATTTTTCTACAATAATTTTAAAAGTTTTAAAAATGCTAGCAAATTTAAACATTTTCTTTAAAATTATTTAGAAAAAACATTTCTCTTACTTTCAGTGACATTTTCTTTCAAATTAAAACTGCTATATGAAAAAAAACAAGCTTGAAATATCATAGGCAGTTCGCCGTTTTCTATATTTTTATGTCATTTATTTAGTAAACTAAAAGTTTTTTTTTATTATTATACATAAATATATAGCAGTTACCAACTCTATATATATACATACATATTTGTATTTATACAGCTGCATTACATAGCTGCTATAATATTCATTTACATTTCGTACTACAAGAACAACAACAACTATAGCTAACAACTACTACTACTACAACTCACTCTACAAACAGCCTTTTTTTAGAGAGAAAAAACATTTTATACATTTGTTTAAGTATAAGTGGATGAATGAATGTAAGTAGTAGAAGTTGATGTACATGAGAGTATGAACAACGAATCAATGTAAAATAGAAATAGAAAACAATGGGAAGAATTTTTTTTCATTAATAGTAAAACTTTTTAAAAGAAAATAACGTTTTAATGAAAATTTAAGCAAAATTTTGAATTCCCAAAATTTAGGGATTGGGGATTTTTGGAAATTTACAATTTTCTTAAGAAATACTATTAGAATAATGAAAATTTATATTCCCTATAGAAATTTTTTTAAATATTTTAAATTTTTACCAATATTCTTAAGAGGGGATTTTGTGAAAATTTCAGGGAATTTGAAATTCTTGTTTAAAATTGTTAAAAATTAAGTAAAATAACATTTTTAATAAAAATATATAAAAATTATGAATTCCTAAAATATAAGGATTGGGAGATTTTTGCCAAAATATTTGGGAATTAACAATTTTCTTTTATAAAACAATAAAAATAAAGAAAAAGAAAATATTCTCCATTGACATTTTTTTAAAATTGTTAAATTTTTTGAAATTTTTTAAGAGGCAAAAATCTGGCATTTTAAAATTCTTGTTTAAAATTATTAAAAATGAAGTAAAATAACATTTTGAATAAAAATATATGAAAATTTTGAATTCCTAAAATTTAGGGATTGGGGAAATTTTTGCCAAAATGTTTGGGAATTGACAATTTTCTTACTTAACACAATTTCAATAACGAAAATTTATATTTCTTATAAATTTTTCTTTCAATTCTTCAATTTTTCAAATTTTTTTAAGAGGGCATTTTGTAAAAATATATGGGAATTATAAATTCTTGCTTAAAATTATTAAAAATGAAGTAAAATAACATTTTGAATAAAAATATATGCAAATTTTGAATTCCTAAAATTTAGGTATTGGGAGATTTTTGCCAAAATGTTTGGGAATTGACAATTTTCTTAAGTAACAAGATTTCAATAAAGAAAATTCATATTTCCTATAAAAATTCTTTAAAAATTCTTTAATTTTTAAAATTTTCTTAAGAGGGGATTTTGTAAAAATATCTGGGAATTTGAAATTCTTGTTTAAAATTATTAAAAATGAAGTAAAATAACAATTTGGATAAAGATATATAAAAATTTTAAATTCCTAAAATTTAGGGATTGGGAGATTTTTGCAAAATTATGTGGGAATTTTTAATATTTCTATAAAAAGTTGATTCTATAAGCAAATTTGGGGAAATTTTAATAAAAAGAGGAAATTTAGTGATATTTCCCTAAAAATACCTTTTTATGGGGAAATTTAAAAAAACAAACTTAAGAAAAATTTCCCAATGTGAATATGTATAAGTTTTTTCGCACTAAGTGGATGTATAAGTATATGCAAGTATGTGTATATGAATGTGTTGGATTGTCTAAGTATGTAAAAGTTCTTCCCTTCCATCCTACTCTCTCTCGCTCACCCTGCCATTTCAGTCCTCTGCAATGTAGCATATCATTTGTATGTGCTTTTGTTGTTGCATTTTCTGAATGAATACTCATACATGTGTCTTCTAGTGTTTGTTTTCCCTAACAAGAATTGTTACAATTGTTGCTGCTTTTGTTGCTGTTGTTGTTGTTTGGTTGTTGTTTGGTTGTTGTCCTGGTGATATTTTAATATGTGTATACTGCTGCTTTACTAATATGAACAAAATAAGAATGAAGCAAAAATATTCACAGAAAATAATAACTAAAGAATTTTAAACCATTGTTTTCCCTGTACCGCCTCTATAAAGCCACCCACTAACTCCTCTTTTACAAAAAAAAACTTTTATTTGTTCTTTTAGTTTCTTTAGTTGTGATGTGGCTGTCTTTTTTCATTCTACTATTTTGTTCATTTTTTTAAAACTATTCTTTTCTTTTTTGTAATATTAAATACTAGACTCATTTGTTAGCAGCCTCTTTGGTAAAACTAACGACAATAATGATGACGATGATGATGATCTTCATTTAATAATGATGTGTATTCATTTTTTCTTGTTTAGTTTCCCTTAAGGCTAGTTTTTTGTCTTTTAATAGTTTTTTTTTTTCTGTTTTACGATGGAAATTAATACTGACCATTATAATATAATGGCTTAGTTATGTTTTGTTGGCTTACGAAGAAAAAAATGTGACTTATGTAAATTAAATATAAAGCTTTATATTTTTAAAAATATACATATATTAATTTAAATTTTTTGAAATTAACTTAAAATAGGAAATTTAAAGAACTTTTCTTCAAATTAAAGAAATTTTGTTAA
The DNA here is from genome assembly GCF_015586225.1 of Lucilia sericata. Classification (NCBI taxonomy): domain Eukaryota; kingdom Metazoa; phylum Arthropoda; class Insecta; order Diptera; family Calliphoridae; genus Lucilia; species Lucilia sericata. The sequence goes on from NW_023994992.1 coordinate 119,536, forward strand.
ATATAGTAAATTTGGAAAAACAACTGACTTAGAACTGAACTAGAACTGAACTAGAACTGAACTAGAACTGAAACTAGAACTGAACTAGAACTGAACTAGAACTGAACTAGAACTGAACTAGAACTGAACTAGAACTGAACTAGAACTGAACTAGAACTGAACTAGAACCTGAAACTAGAACTGAACTAGAACTGAACTAGAACGAACTAGAACTGAACTAGAACTGAACTAGAACTGAACTAGAACCTAGAACTGAACTAGAACTGAACTAGAACCTGAACTAGAACTGAACTAGAACTGAACTAGAACTGAACTAGAACTGAACTAGAACTGAACTAGAACTGAACTAGAACTGAACTAGAACTGTACTAGAACTGAACTAGAACTGGAACTACAATTGAACTGAACTGAACCGATCTGAACTAGAACTGAACTAGAACTGAACTAGAACTGAACTAGAACTGAACTAGAACTGAACTAGAACTGAACTAGAACTGAACTAGAACATGAACTAGAACAGAACTAGAACAGAACTAGAACAGAACTAGAACAGAACTAGAACTGAACTAGAACTGAACTAGAACTGAACTAGAACTGAACTAGAACTGAACTAGAACTGAACTAGAACTGAACTAGAACTGAACTAGAACTGAACTAGAACTGAACTAGAACATGAACTAGAACTGAACTAGAACTGAACTAGAACTGAACTAGAACTGAACTAGAACTGAACTAGACTAGAACTGAACTAGAACTGAACTGAACTGAACTAGAACTGAACTAGAACTGAACTAGAACTGAACTAGAACTGAACTAGAACGAATAGTTTATTTGACTCTTCCCCGTTTTATAAATTATTTAGTTTTTAGGTTTTTTGTTCTACAAACTTTTTGCTAAGGATTTCTTCTGTCTCTCTTTTTTTGGCAAAATCTAGAACCAATTTTAATTAATTACATTTTATTCAAATAAATAAGCAAATTCTTAAAAATAAACTAATCTTTCTGCAAAACAAAATGTCACATAATTTGTTTAAAAAGTTTTTAAATTTAATTTCAAATTTAGCAAAACATAATAAAAATAATGATTTCAATTTACAGAAATTCATATGGGCTCTGCAACGCATTTAAGTGTTATATATGAATATTACTTTTTTTGAGGGGGAAATTTCCCATAGGAAAACAAAACTCTTGCCAACAACTTCGATTTTCTTATTTAAAATATATTTTTGTGCTTTTCCTTACATTTGAGTGCTAAAAATGTATAACATTTATATGCATTACTCAAATTTCTCTTGGGGTTTGTTAGCAAATTTTCAAAACCATTAACATCATGTTTAACTCTTTTCTTCTTTTTGTTGGTGAAATTGTTCAGAGAAATATAAATCTAAATAAATCAATCATTTTAGAAGCTTAACAAGACTTATTGTAAAATGTAATGAAAATAAAATGCAAACAAATATAAAGAAAAATTCTCGTTAGTTTCAAATAAATATAAAAAAAGTTTTTATATGTTTGTTTTTTAGCTGGAAAATTTATCACAAAAGCTTTAATAATAATAATCGTAATGATATACATTTTATGGGGAAAAATAAACATATACACAGACGCACACACACTCACTCACAGGAAAAATGAAAATAAATATAAATATTTGATTATATTGAATAGAAATCACTCATACGTAAAGGTGTTTTTCAAAAATTATTCCCTTTTTCTACGTTGTATGTGAAAGTGTGTATTTAAAATTCATCATATTGTTTATTTAGTTGTTGTTTTTTTTTCGGTGTTTAGCAAATTGAAAATTTTATGTAAAATTTAGAAATCAAATTTGTTCAAAATAAAATTTACATAAAAAGTTTTTTTCTTCGTTTTCATAAATAATTGAAAATTTAGAAAAGTTTTAAACAAAGAGAGAAAATTAGCAGAGATTTGGAGAGGACATACAAAAAACTTTATAGAATTTTACTTTTTAGTTATATTTAATTTCTAGTTCTGATCTAGTTCCGTTCCAGTTCTGTGCTAGTTCTGTTCTAGTTCTGTTCTAGTTCTGTTCTAGTTCTGTTCTAGTTCTGTTCTAGTTCTGTTCTAGTTCTGTTCTAGTTCTGTTCTAGTTCTGTTCTAGTTCTGTTCTAGTTCTGTTCTAGTTCTGTTCTAGTTCTGTTCTAGTTCTGTTCTAGTTCTGTTCTAGTTCTGTTCTAGTTCTGTTCTAGTTCTGTTCTAGTTCTGTTCTAGTTCTGTTCTAGTTCTGTTCTAGTTCTGTTCTAGTTCTGTTCTAGTTCTGTTCTAGTTCTGTTCTAGTTCTGTTCTAGTTCTGTTCTAGTTCTGTTCTAGTTCTGTTCTAGTTCTGTTCTAGTTCTGTTCTAGTTCTGTTCTAGTTCTGTTCTAGTTCTGTTCTAGTTCTGTTCTAGTTCTGTTCTAGTTCTGTTCTAGTTCTGTTCTAGTTCTGTTCTAGTTCTTGTTCTAGTTCTGTTCTAGTTCTGTTCTAGTTCTGTTCTAGTTCTGTTCTAGTTCTGTTCTAGTTCTGTTCTAGTTCTGTTCTAGTTCTGTTCTAGTTCTGTTCTAGTTTCTGTTCTAGTTCTGTTCTAGTTCTGTTCTAGTTCTGTTCTAGTTCTGTTCTAGTTCTGTTCTAGTTCTGTTCTAGTTCTGTTCTAGTTCTGTTCTAGTTCTGTTCTAGTTCTGTTCTAGTTCTGTTCTAGTTCTGTTCTAGTTCTGTTCTAGTTCTGTTCTAGTTCTGTTCTAGTTCTGTTCTAGTTCTGTTCTAGTTCTGTTCTAGTTCTGTTCTAGTTCTGTTCTAGTTCTGTTCTAGTTCTGTTCTAGTTCTGTTCTAGTTCTGTTCTAGTTCTGTTCTAGTTCTGTTCTAGTTCTGTTCTAGTTCTGTTCTAGTTCTGTTCTAGTTCTGTTCTAGTTCTGTTCTAGTTCTGTTCTAGTTCTGTTCTAGTTCTGTTCTAGTTCTGTTCTAGTTCTGTTCTAGTTCTGTTCTAGTTCTGTTCTAGTTCTGTTCTAGTTCTGTTCTAGTTCTGTTCTAGTTCTGTTCTAGTTCTGTTCTAGTTCTGTTCTAGTTCTGTTCTAGTTCTGTTCTAGTTCTGTTCTAGTTCTGTTCTAGTTCTGTTCTAGTTCTGGTTCTAGTTCTGTTCTAGTTCTGTTCTAGTTCTGTTCTAGTTCTGTTCTAGTTCTGTTCTAGTTCTGTTCTAGTTCTGTTTCTAGTTCTGTTCTAGTTCTGTTCTAGTTCTGTTCTAGTCTGTTCTAGTTCTGTTCAAGTTCTGTTGTAGTTCTGTTCTAGTTCTGTTCTAGTTCTGTTCTAGTTCTTTCTAGTTCTGTTTTAGTTCTGTTTTAGTTCTGTTCTAGTTCTATTTTAGTTCTGTTCTAGTGAAATTCTAGTTGAATTTTAGTTCCCTCTAGTTGTTTTTTAATATCCCTTCTGTTGTCACCATCCTTTTAACTAAGTTTAACCAATACCAATCTCTACTTCCCCCCCTTTCCAACTGCAGTTGAGCGGGGACAAAAAACTAACAACTTTTTTCCTTTATTACTCAGCAAACATTTGCCAAAGTCATTTATACATTCCTACAGACAGTGGGCTCATAAAAAAACAAACAGAAAGACAGACAGCGAGACTGACAGTCAGGAAAAAATGAGACCAAATGTCGCACGAAAAGCATAATGTTGTCAATCTTATTTGTTGTTATTATTTCCACTATTTGTTGTCAGCTTTTATTGTTGTTGTTGCTTTAATAGTTTTTTTTGCTTTCTGCGTCACAACATTAATATTTCTAGATGTCAGTGACAAAATGAAAAGAAAAAAATCATTCAAAACTTTAGTTATTTTCTAAATAGTTTTTTTTATTTGGGTTGGAAGAGGGGAACAAAACTAAGTAGACACAAGTAATGGAAATATTTTTAGATTTAGTGCTACTTTTAGCAACTGAATATGAAGTCAAGTGTAAAGGAATTTTTTTAAAGTGTAAAATAATTTTAAATTAAAAAATTTATAGAAAATTCTGTAAAAACTAAAATGTTGTTAAACAAAGTTGAGCTACAAAGTTGTTAAACTAAGTTGAGGAACAATGTTGCTAAACCTTAAACTCCGTTTAAACATCCTGTTTATTTTTATAAACCATTTAATTTAAATCTAATTTCCTTTTTGATGTCTAAATTAAGTTATTTATTTATCAACAAACTAATTTTAATCCTTATAGTATTTTTATATATTTTCTATACATTCCATCATGTGTTCATGTCTGTCATGTGTAGACATTTTTCTTTTTGTGCATAAATTAAAATTTATTTTCAATTGGCATTTAATGATTTTTATCTTTAATGTTTGTATGTCAAATGCTTAATTAATCCTTATCTTTGTTGGTATTCTCTCTCTTTTTTATTCTGTATAACATTTCAATCATATATTCGATCCCACTCTTTCTCGTTTTGTATCTAAAGTATATCTTTATTGCTGAAATAAATGCATTTTATTCCTTCCTCTCTCTCTCTCTATCTCTTTCTGGCTTTCATTTAAATGCTAAACTAATTGAAAACTAAATATTTGTTGATTGCCTTAATATACAAACAAATATACTTAAACAAACATATACATACTCACACTCACACATATAAACCAACATATTTTAATATAGGAAATCCTCAACGCACATACATTCAATATAATTTAAACATACAATTACTCTTTCTCTCACTCTTAATACTCGTTAGCTCTCCTATTCCTGTTATTTGATTATGTTTTAAATGAAATCAGTTAAAACTCCCATTCCCTCCCACTTTTTAGCAATCATCTCTGTTGTTAAACATTTTCCTACACTTAAAAATATTTTATTCTATATAGAGAAAATATTTCCAGCATTATAATGATAATGTGATAATAATCATTATGATGTTTATAATGTTCATTATGTTTAGGTTGTTAAATAAGTGGGATAATAATCATGTTGCTGCTGATGTTGATGCTGCAGTTGATTTACTGGTAAATGAAAGAAAAATTGCATATTCCAAATGTTATTGTTGTTGTTAGTTGTGGTTGTTGCTGTATTGATAAATAGAATGAAGAATGATAATACTTCAACACACTTCCTGTTATAATTTATATATTTTTTTGCTTTATTCTTGTTCAAGCAATTATCTTAATACTTGTCTTAAAAGCTGTAGTATTTTTTATATTTTATTTTCTGAAAACATTTTTATTTTAAGAAAATTCAATTTCCTGTTAAAATTTTAATGCTTTGAGGGGTTTTGTTGCTTAAAAAATTAAGATTAAAATAAAGTATTTAAGATTTATAAAGAGAAATAAAAAATTTACTAGAACAGAACTAGAAGAGAACTAGAAGAGAACTAGAACAGAACTAGAACAGAAAAAGAACAGAACTAGAACAGAACTAGAACAGAACTAGAACAGAACTAGAACAGAACTAGAACAGAACTACAACAGAACTACAACAGAACTAGAACAGAACTAGAACAAAACTAGAACAGAACTAGAACAGAACAGAACAGAACTAGAACAGAACTAGAACAGAACTAGAGCAGAACTAGAACAGAACAGAACTAGAACAGAACAGAACAAGAACTGAACTAGAACAGAACTAGAACAGAACTAGAACAGAACTAGGACAGAACTAGAACTAGAACAGAACAGAACTAGAACAGAACTAGAACAGAACTAGAACAGAACTAGAACTAGAACTAGAACAGAACTAGAACAGAACAGAACTAGAACAGAACTAGAACAGAACAGAAACTAGACAGAACAGAACTAGAACAGAACTAGAACAGAACTAGAACAGAACTAGAAACAGAACTAGAACAGAACTAGAACATACTAGAACAGATACTAGAACAGAACTAGAACAGAACTAGAACAGAACTAGAACAGAACTAGAACAGAACTAGAACAGAACTAGAACAGAACTAGAACAGAACTAGAACAGAACTAGAACAGAACTAGAACAGAACTAGAACATAACTAGAACAGAACTAGAACAGAACTAGAACAGAACTAGAACAGAAACTAGAACAGAACTAGAACAGAACTAGAACGACTAGAACAGAACTAGAACAGACTAGAACAGAACTAGAACAGAACTAGAACAGAACTAGAACAGAACTAGAAACAGAACTAGAACAGAACTAGAACAGAACTAGAACAGAACTAGAACAGAACTAGAACAGAACTAGAACAGACAGAACTAGAACAGAACTAGAACAGAACTAGAACAGAACTAGAACAGAACTAGAACAGAACTAGAACAGAACTAGAACAGAACTAGAACAGAACTAGAACAGAACTAGAACAGAACTAGAACAGAACTAGAACAGAACTAGAACAGAGCTAGTACAGAACTAAAACTAGAACAGAACTAAAACTAGAGCAGAACTAGAATAGAACTTGAACAGAACTAAAAATAGAACAGAGATATTAATTTTGCTTAATACATCATACCCTTACGTATACTTAATATTTAATTTGTGTATGAAATAAATAACAATCATACGCCTTTCTTTGTGTAACATTTGCTCTTTTTTTTATTAATTAAAAGAATAAATTTATTTTCTAATTTAACTTTTTGAATTCTCCAACTTTTGTCTATTTCCTTTATTATTGTCCCACTTGAAATATTGTCTATTTAAAAATTACCTCAATTTTGCGTTTAAATTTTTTTTCTGCTCTGCTTAATTCTGCTACTGTTTTTTTTTTGTTTTGTAAACTACACTATTACCATTACAAGTAAACCTATAGTCTGTCTCTATAAAAGTATTATTTCTCCATATTTTTTTTCTTTTTTTTCTCTTAACTTATCAACTTGTTATATCTGCTCTTGTACATAAAATATACAACACACACACAACTCACACGTATGTTCGTTAATACATATTCTGAGACAAATGAAAAAAAAAAAAAATAAAGGAATTTCTACTTCTCTGCATCTTTTATTCAGGGATTTTGTTGTTTTTATTATTATTATTGCTTTTCTTTTGTTGTTGTAATGTTTTATTTGTTTTTGTTCACAAGTTCTATCGGTTTTTTGTTTGTTTGAATTTTTTTCTGTATTTTTCATAGACTTCGACTAAGACTTCGTCGTCGTCTATTTCGACTAGTCGTCGTACATAAAAGGCTCATCTATCTTAAGTTGTTGACAGAAAAAATTTGATAATCAAAGTTTTTCTCATAGTTTAAGTGTGCGTTAAGCACTGAAGGAATTTATGTTTTTGTAGTTAAAGTTCTTTCTCAGTGGATGAGTTTATTTCCTTCTTCTCCCTCAGTTGTTTGAAATGTATTCGTTGTTGGTTTAACAAGGTTAGAAAAAGGGGTTTTATTATAGTAACTGTATGAGTTACAACAAGGACAACGAAGGCTTAATATTGTAGAAATATAAAAATAAAAATGAAGACTAAAATAATGTCAGTCTTAATGATTAACATTTTTGTTGGTATTAAAGACGGAATTTTAAAGCTAATTTTTGCTATTTAGAAAAATACTGATAAAGATTGTAAACAAAATTTCTAGTTATAGTTTTGTTCTGGTTCTAGTTCCGTTCTAGTTCTGTTCTAGTTCTGTTCTAGTTCTGTCTAGTTCTGTTCTAGTTCTGTTCTAGTTCTGTTCTAGTTCTGTTCTAGTTCTGTTCTAGTTCTGTTCTAGTTCTGTTCTAGTTCTGTTCTAGTTCTGTTCTAGTTCTGTTCTAGTTCTGTTCTATGTTCTAGTTCTGTTCTAGTTCTGTTCTAATTCTGTTCTAGTTCTGTTCTAGTTCTGTTCTAGTTCTGTTCTAGTTCTGTTCTAGTTCTGTTCTAGTTCTGTTCTAGTTCTGTTCTAGTTCTGTTCTAGTTCTGTTCTAGTTCTGTTCTAGTTCTGTTCTAGTTCTGTTCTAGTTCTGTTCTAGTTCTGTTCTAGTTCTGTTCTAGTTCTGTTCTAGTTCTGTTCTAGTTTTGTTCTAGTTCTGTTCTAGTTCTGTTCTAGTTCTGTTCTAGTTCTGTTCTAGTTCTGTTCTAGTTCTGTTCTAGTTCTGTTCTAGTTCTGTTCTAGTTCTGTTCTAGTTCTGTTCTAGTTCTGTTCTAGTTCTGTTCTAGTTCTGTTCTAGTTCTGTTCTAGTTCTGTTCTAGTTCTGTTCTAGTTCTTTTCTATTTCTTTTCTAGTTCTTTTCTACTTCTAGTTCTGTTCTAGTTCTAGTTCTGTTCTAGTTCTGTTTTAGTTCTGTTCTAATCCTGTTCGAGTTTAGTTTGTTAAGGTTATCTATATTAAATTTATTTTATTTACTATTATTTTTAGGATATAAAGCTTTTGTTAGTGTACGTAGAAAAATTCTTCTTTTTTGAATTTCTATTTAATTGCTATAATCCAGAATATTTTTTTAAAATTTATGTATTTATTTGATTAAAATTGTATTTTTTGAAGAGTTGTTTTTTGAGCGTTATTGTTTCTTACTTTTTTTTTTCTAAAATTTTTACAGTTTTATTTGTGATTTTCGTTTATACTTTGCTCTGTATGTATGAATGTTAGCAAATATAAATCTTTGCAAATTGTTTCAAAGTTGTTAAACTGTATACATATACTATATCTATGACAAACAGAAATGAAAGAAATTATAGCAAAATAATGAAAATTTAAGTATATGACCCTTAGCGATAGGAAGAAAATACAAATTTTTAAACTTTTTTTGTTATAAAAAGGATTTTTTTCTTTATGTTTCTTTTGATAGTTATGCTACATTTTATTTCAAAATAATGATATTATTTTCTTTTCCTGCTAGAATTTTTATCTAGATTGTTGATAAAGTTTTTATATTTTTTAACACTAAAACATCTAGACAAATATACAAAACGAGTACTTATACTTACTTTAACTGTAAGTAAGCATATCCAATATAACCACTTTCAACTCGTTACTATAATATCCTTATACACAAAAACACATATAGATACTCATACAGAGCCATATATATAACATATGCATAAACCGATATTCATGCATATAAAACATACTCGAATAGTTTTGAAATTTACCACTTCTTGTTGCTTGTTGTTGTTATGTTATATGTCTGTCTGTCCGTTCAGTTTGTCTGTCTGTCTGTCTGTCTCGGTGTTTGTATGTCTGCTTGAATTTTTATTATACATTTATTTAGTATACACATATAACATATACATACATACATACCTAAACTTAAAAGACTATGGCAGTAGCAAAATTACTTGAAATTTTGAACAAAATTGAAAATGCATTATTTATGTCCAGAAATTATGTCTATTGTAAATTAGAAATATTTCATAATTCTACTACCATTTTCATAAAATACAACGTTTTTAAAAATTGTACTTTTTTAAAACTTTTTAAATTAGCCTTCCTTTTTTGTTTTTTTTTTTTATTTTTATTAAGGACGCGTTAAACAGCTATGCTGGCATAATCCCTATAACACTGCCACCTCTCTATATTATCTCCCTCTCTCGCTCTTACACAAGTATTAACATACATAAGCGCTTATAAATATTTCAACATTCTTTTTCCATACATATTCATACACAATTTTCATATGGTTTTTATTATTTTATATCTTTGCAATATTTTCAGTTTTTTTATATTTATTTTTTTTTGCAATCGTTTGCTTTAGTTGTTGTTATTTTTGTTGCATTTATAGTTTTACATTTTTAACAATCATGATGTTTTTATAACATAAAAAATATTTATTGTGCCATTTTCTATATGAAAGAAAAAAAAAAAAAAAAAAATTGCTAAAGAATTTTTACAAAATTTTCTGTTTCTATCGTTGTTGTTATTATTGTTGCTGCTGCTTCAACTACCACTCTACTAAGTACTTCAGCAGTAGTAAATAGTAGTTGTTGCTGTAGCATTTGGTTTTCAGTTCACTTGAATATTTTACAACTGCTTTTCGCATTTAGTTTTTCTTACAATAAAAAATCAACAAATTTTCCCTGATTGTTTATTTTGTTTTTTATTTTTTGGTTTGTGCTAAAAATTGCTTTTCATACTTATTATTATGCTTTACAATTTCTAGTTTAAATTGTGAATGAACAATTTGGATTCTTGGTAGTAATTTGAAAATATAAATTTTTCCCTATTTCTATATTCATTATTATTTGAGTTTATAATATGAAAAGAATATGGTAAATCGTATTCATTACATTTTCATATTTTTACAAGGATTTTATATGTTAAACACATAATATACTTAAATGAATTTAGCACTTTTTAAAAAAGGAATTTGAATAAAATAGGAAAAAATGTGAAAAGATAGCAGAACTAGTACTAAAAGGGAACTAGAACAGAACTAGAACAGAACAGAACTAGAACAGAACAGAACTAGAACAGAAACAGAACAAAAGAACAGATAAAGAACTAGAACAGAACTAGAACTAGAACAGACTAGAACAGAACATACGAGACGAACTAGAACAGAATCTAGAACAGACTAGAAACAGAACTAGAACAGAACTAGAACAGAACTAAACAGAACTAGAACAGAACTAGAACAGACTAGAACAGAACTAGACTACAGACTAAAAGCAGAACTAGAACAAACCTAAACGAACTAGACACAAAACTAGAACAGAAACTAGAACAGAACTAGAACAGAACTAGAACAGAACTAGAACAGAACTAGAACAGACTAGACCAGAACTAGGCAACAGAACTATAACAGAACTTAGAACAGACCCTAGAACAGAACTAGAACAGAACTAGAACAGAACTAGAACAGAACTAGAACAGAACTAGACAGAAACAGAACAGAACTAGAACAACTAGAACGGAACTAGAACAGAACTAGAACAGAAACTAGAACAGAACTAGAACAGAACTAGAACAAAACTAGACAGAACTAGAAACAGAAATAGAACAGAACTAGAACAGAACTAGAACAGAAATAGAAAAACAGACAAACTAGAACAGAACTAGAACAGAACTAGAACGGAACTAGAACAGAAACTAGAACAGAACTAGAAACAGAACTAGAAACACAGAACTAGAACTAGAACTACTAGAACAGAACTAGAACAGAACTAGAACAGAACTAGAACAGAACTAGAACAGAACTAGAACAGAACTAGAACAGAACTAGAACAGAACTAGAACAGAACTAGAACAGAACTAGAACAGAACTAGAACAGACTAGAACAGAACTAGAACTACTAGAACAGAACTAGAACAGTACTAGAACAGAACTAGCAGAACTAGAACAGAACTAGAAACAGAACTAGAACAGAACTAGAACAGAACTAGAACAGAACTAGAACAGAACTAGAACAGAACTAGAACAGAACCAGAACAGAACTAGAACAGAACTAGAACAGAACTAGAACAGAACTAGAACAGAACTAGAACAGAACTAGAACAGAACTGGAACAGAACTAGAACAGAACTAGAACAGAACTAGAACAGAACTAGAACAGAACTAGAACAGAACTAGAACAGAACTAGAACTAGAACAGAACTAGAACAGAACTAGAACAGAACTAGAACAGAACTAGAACAGAACTAGAACAGAACTAGAACAGAACTAGAACAGAACTAGAACAGAACTAGAACAGAACTAGAACAGAACTAGAACAGAACTAGAACAGAACTAGAACAGAACTAGAACAGAACTAGAACAGAAAAGCAAATCAACTAAATTTAGGAACTAAACTACATTAGAACTAAAACTACATTAGAACTGAACTATTTTGATTAAATACATATTTTAATAATGAAATACACGTATTTATGTGTGTTTAACTTTTTTATTTCTTTATATTTAGTTTTATTTAAATAAGAACTGCAATTGTTTTTTAAATAAAAAACATGATAAATGTTTTCCATTCTATATGTTGCTGTTGCTTTTTTATTATAGCTTTCCTAATATGAATTTCTTTTTTGTTTTGTTGTCGGTCTCTAAACAAAAACTTTAAGAGTTGATCCCGTTTTTTCTTTAGTTTGCCTCCCGTTTTTTCCCTTTTGCTCCAAATGTTTGTATGTGTGTATTAGAAAATGTTGATCCAGAAAGTTTTATTGTTGGTCTGTTTCCTTTTTTTTAAGAGAGTGTGTGGAAAAGAAACTATGTATTTTGGGGGAAAGGGAAAAAGTTTAGATTTATATCAGAGCTTTTTTGTATTTTTTTTGTTTAAATAAATAGAGAAAAAATGCTCATGTGCATTGTTTATTTAGGGAAACCCAAAGTTTTGTGCTATTGTTTTTTTTTGTTAAGTTATTTATAAAGTATTTAAACGTTGCAATTTAGACAATTGATTGTTGTTGTTCCTGTTGTTTGGTATGAATAGCATTGAATATGCATGTGTGCTCGTTATATTTAGTGAATGTGCTCTCGTTAGTAAAACTTGTATTTAGTATTTATTTTAAGTATAAATGTTTTCAAAATTTCCTTGGTGTATTGTTGGGTGTTTCTTTTTTTTTTGTTATTCAGCTAGTAAGTTTTCCTTATGGTTTTATCATCAGCTAGCCAGCCAGTAACTAAACAGTAATGAATACAATCCAGAAAAACGAGGGAACACGGAGAAAGGGATAGTCAGTGTAGCAGTTCAGTTGTAGTTCTGTTCTAGTTCAGTTCTAGTTCAGTTTCTAGTTCAGTTCTAGTTCAGTTCTAGTTCAGTTCTAGTTCAGTTCTAGTTCAGTTCTAGTTCGTTCTAGTCAGTTTCTAGTTCAGTTCTAGTTCAGTTCTAGTTCAGTTCTAGTTCAGTTCTAGTTCAGTTCTAGTTCAGTTCTAGTTCAGTTCTAGTTCAGTTCTACGTTCAGTTCTAGTTTCAGTTCTAGTTCAGTTCTAGTTCAGTTCTAGTTCAGTTCTAGTTCAGTTCTAGTTCAGTTCTAGTTCAGTTCTAGTTCAGTTCTAGTTCAGTTCTAGTTCAGTTTCTAGTTCAGTTCTAGTTCAGTTCTAGTTCAGTTCTAGTTCAGTTCTAGTTCAGTTCTAGTTCAGTTCTAGTTCAGTTCTAGTTCAGTTCTAGTTCAGTTCTAGTTCAGTTCTAGTTCAGTTCTAGTTCAGTTCTAGTTCAGTTCTAGTTTCAGTTCTAGTTCAGTTCTAGTTCAGTTCTAGTTCAGTTCTAGTTCAGTTCTAGTCAGTTCTAGTTCTAGTTCAGTTCTAGTTCAGTTCTAGTTCAGTTCTAGTTCAGTTCTAGTTCAGTTCTAGTTCAGTTCTAGTTCAGTTCTAGTTCAGTTCTAGTTCAGTTCTAGTTCAGTTCTAGTTCAGTTCTAGTTCAGTTCTAGTTCAGTCTAGTTCAGTTCTAGTTCAGTTCTAGTTCAGTTCTAGTTCAGTTCTAGTTCAGTTCTAGTTCTTCTAGTTCAGTTCTAGTTAGTTCTAATTCAGCTTATTTAACTGACTTTTTCTTCACTTCACCGTTAATATTTTCATGTTTTGTTGTTGTTATTTTTTCTATTATGTAAATGATCATTTTCATTTGTTTCCATTGTCCTGGTGGTTGCTGCTATTGTTATAACTAGTTGTTGCTATTGCTTTCCATCATTTGTTTGCAAAAGTGGCCAGAATTATATAAAATCCACTAACAATATGCGTTTTTAGCATATTAATTGCAAAAAATCCACCACAATTGTAATGTTTTGTTTTTGCCATATTTTGTTTTCGTATTTATTTCCTCTTTCCTTTATTTATAAAGCTGCTGCTACATGTTCAGAAAGCTTCTTCTAAATAAATAGTTATGCAAATCGTTTTTGTACAGAAACTTGTTATTTAAATCCCTTCCCGCTCTACTAAATGTATTTTAAAAGTATGAACAAACAATATTGGTATTCTGCTCATTTACTTACTCTCTCACAGACAAAACGCAAAACTTTTTCTTCCAACACCATAAATTCTTTTGTTTGTGTAAGTGTACGTTTCCTGTAAGTTTTTTATTCTTCATGTATTTGTCTTTGTCTATAATGTTATTGTTGTTGCTGTTACTGTTCCTGGTTTATTAGTTTGTTTTGCAATTGTTATGTTTTTTTTGCTGTTGTTGTTTTACAAATAAATTTTATAAATTCCTTGTACGTGCGTTGGCAATAAAATGCGTTTGCTGTCACTTATAATTTGCAAAATAAATCTTTATAAATGTTGCCACCACAAATATTCCTTAGACTTAAATAAAAACAACAAATAATAAAAATAAAAAGATATTTGTATTTACTATTTAATTTTTCCACCTTAATATATGTATGTGTTTCCCCTCCATGTTTGCCTTAAATATCTTAAAATGTTGCAAAATATGTACAACATTTATATGCATTAAGAAAACCGTATCAGACTATGTGGCGTATAAGTAATGTTTAATTAATGTCTTTTCTACGATTGTTAAAAATGTAATGAAATGTTTGTTTGTTTTTGGGGATAGAAAATTGCCATTTATAATTGCAACATTATTGTTTAAGAGGAATATTGTTCTCTTTTCACAAAATGTTTTTAATATTGTTTTAAACCTCACACAGACAGTGGTCAATTAAGGAAAATTTTCCCTAAAATTAAATAATTATATTTTCATCGATAACCTTTCTAACATTCAATTAATAATAAAATTTATTTCTTTTTTTTTTTGCAGATTATTTTCATAGAATATTTGCAGCGTATTTTGAAAAACAATCAAATATTTTTGAATCCTAAGGTAAGTTTTTCCTGTTATTCTTAAGACATTTTCCCAAAAAATTTTTAGTTTAAGGAAATTTTCAAAAATTTAACTTTATAGGAAATTTTCGCAAAATTTACTTTTTATAGCAAATTTTCGCAAAATTTACTTTTTATAGGAAATTTTCGCAAAATTAACATTTTATAGGAAATTTTCGCAAAATTAACTTTTTATAGGAAATTTTCGCAAAATTTACTTTTTATAGCAAATTTTCACAAAATTTACTTTTTATAGCTAATTTTCACAAAATTTTACTATTAAAGGAAGTTTTTGCTAAATTTACTTTTATAGGAAATTTTTGCAAAATTAAATTTTTATAGTATATTTTGCAAAGTTTACTTTTTATAGTTCTAGTTCTGTTAGTTCTGTTCTAGTTCTGTTCTAGTTCTGTTCTAGTTCTGTCTAGTTCTGTTCTAGTTCTGTTCTAGTTCTGTTCTAGTTCGTTCTGTTCTGTTCTAGTTCTAGTTATGTTCTAGTTCTGTTCTAGTTCTGTTCTAGTTCTGTTCTAGTTCTGTTCTAGTTCTGTTCTAGTTCTGTTCTAGTTCTGTTCTAGTTCTGTTCTAGTTCTGTTCTAGTTCTGTTCTAGTTCTGTTAGTTCTGTTCTAGTTCTGTTCTAGTTCTGTTCTAGTTCTGTTCTAGTTCTGTTCTAGTTCTGTTCTAGTTCTGTTCTAGTTCTGTTCTAGTTCTGTTCTAGTTCTGTTCTAGTTCTGTTCTAGTTCTGTTCTAGTTCTGTTCTAGTTCTGTTCTAGTTCTGTTCTAGTTCTGTTCTAGTTCTGTTCTAGTTCTGTTCTAGTTCTGTTCTAGTTCTGTTCTAGTTCTGTTCTAGTTCTGTTCTAGTTCTGTTCTAGTCTGTTCTAGTTCTGTTCTAGTTCTGTTCTAGTTCTGTTCTAGTTCTGTTCTAGTTTGTTCTAGTTCTGTTCTTTCTGTTCTAGTTCTGTTCTAGTTCTGTTCTAGTTCTGTTCTAGTTCTGTTCTAGTTCTGTTCTAGTTCTGTTCTAGTTCGTTCTAGTCGTTTTTCTAGTTCTGTTCTAGTTCTGTTCTAGTTCTGTTCTAGTTCTGTTCTAGTTCTGTTCTAGTTCTGTTCTAGTTCTGTTCTAGTTCTGTTCTAGTTCTGTTCTAGTTCTGTTCTAGTTCTGTTCTAGTTCTGTTCTAGTTGTTCTAGTTCTGTTCTAGTTCTGTTCTAGTTCTGTTCTAGTTCTGTTCTAGTTCTGTTCTAGTTCTGTTCTAGTTCTGTTCTAGTTCTGTTCTAGTTCTGTTCTAGTTCTGTTCTAGTTCTGTTCTAGTTCTGTTCTAGTTCTGTTCTAGTTCTGTTCTAGTTCTGTTCTAGTTTGTCTAGTTCTGTTCTAGTTCTGTTCTAGTTCTGTTCTAGTTCTGTTCTAGTTCTGTTCTAGTTCTGTCCGAGTTCTGTCCTCTTTTGTTCTAGTGTAGTTTGTTCTAGTTCTGTTCTAGTTTGATCTAGATCTGTTTTAGTTTTTCTCTTTTTTGTTCCCCTGTAACATATTTTAATAAGGACACCAACCCAATTTTTTTCAGTTTTTTTGTTTCCTTTTTGTTGTAGTTTTTTGTTGCAAATGCTGAATGCCGAAATAACAACCATATGGTTATTAATGTCTTTGTGAATGCTCCATAACTACTACTCAATTACAAAACTTTAAACATTTTTTTTAAGAAAAAAAGGAACGACAAAGTATTTGTGCCATGGAGTAGTACATCATTTCGCCCATACTTATACTCTTCCTTTTCATTTCCTAATATTTATGTTGAAGTTTTCTCTTTATGTTCCAATTGTTTTTATTTGTTGGGCTTTTGTTGTTGTATGTGTGTTATTTAAAATTCTCAACAACAATAAAGAGAACAACAGCAGCAACAACTGGTAACTAGTTCCTTTTCCTCTACTCCTTACAATACTAATAACAGTTTATGGTTGCTGCTGTGTTCTTCTTCATCGTCATTTAGCTGTGAACATGTGTGTGTGTAAAAGAGAGTTTGCAGTCTTTTGTATATTTTTCTTCTTACTTTTGCCTCATTTTATGTTGGAAATGAAGTTTAATGTTTAAGTGTTGCATGTTTGTATTGATATATGTATGTATGTGTTGCTAGTATTTAGTATGCTAAACGTGTTTTTCGGTTTTATAGCCCATGCTTGTGATATTTATGGTTTATTTGCAGTTTAATGTGCACCAAGGCATTAGGTATGCTATTTTGGGCTTTTCTATAGTACACCAGATATTCATCCATTCATTATTCTCTTACACATTCATTTTGCCCCTTCATTATATAGCTATGTTGCCTCTATCGTTCACCTCCTTCTGCTCCTGTTTAAATTTGCTTCTTATAATGCATATTGCTTAAATATCCAGGACTTTAGTGTATCATTATCTTGTCTGGTTTTTAAGTACCATATTTTGCTTCGATTTTTTCTGTTTGCTTTTGTTGCTGTTATTTAGTTATTGTTAGTTCAGTGTTTTCAATTCGTTTGAGTTTACTTTAAAGTTGATTGCTACGAATCCTTTTGTTTTTTTCACACTCCCCCACTCCTTTTTCTGTCGTTTTATCCTGTGTGTATTGCTGCTTTATTTTAGTGCTTTTATTGGCAACAAAGACCTTTTGCCAGGATTTTAATTGTTTCATCACTATTAAGACAAACAAAAAGCTGCTAAATTGAAATTGTGGTATATTCCTACTTTTTTGGGGGGAAATATTGATGATAGTTTGGGTAATATTTATAATATGCAAGGGGTTGTTTAGAGACTGGTGAGGTTTTTATCATTATTAAGAAAGTAAACAAACCCAGAATAGAACTAGAACAAAAAAGGACAGACTATAACAGAACTAGAACAGAACTAGAACAGAACTAGAACAGAACCAGAACAGAACTAGAACAGAACTAGAACAGAACTAGAACAGAACTAGAACAGAACTAGAACAGAACTAGAACAGAACTAGAACAGAACTAGAACAGAACTAGAACAGAACTAGAACAGAACTAGAACAGAACTAGAACAAACTAGAACACTAGAACAGAACTAGAAAACAGAAAGAAAAAAAAAAGAACAGAACTAAACAAACTAGAACAGAACTAGAACAAAGATAGAACAGAACTAGAACAGAACTAGAACAGAACTAGAACAAACTAGAACAGAACTAGACAAACTAGAACAGAACTAGAACAGAACTAGAACAAACTAGAACAGAACTAGAACAGAACTAGAACAAATAGAACAGAACTAGAACAGAACTAGAACAGAACTAGAACAGAACTAGAACAGAAACTAGAACAAACTAGAACATAACTAGAACAGAACTAGAACAGAACTAGAACAGAACAGAACTAGAACAGAACTAGAACAGAACTAGAACAGAACTAGAACAGAACTAGAACAGAACTAGAACAGAACTAGAACAGACTAGAACAAACTAGAACAGAACTAGAACAGAACTAGAACAGAACTAGAACAGAACTAGAACAGAACTAGAAAGAACTAGAAAAAACTAGAAAAGAACTAGAAAGAACTAGAACAGAACTGAACATACTAGAACAGAACTGAACAACTAGAACAACTAGAACAGAACTAGAACAGAACTAGAACAGAACTAGAACAGAACTAGAACAGAACTAGAACAGAACTAGAACAGAACTAGAACAGAACTAGAGAACTAGACAGAACTAGAACAGAACTAGAACAGAACTAGAACAGAACTAGAACAGAACTAGAACAGAACTAGAACAGAACTAGAACAGAACAAAAAAGAACAGAACTAGAACAGAACTAGAACAGAACTAGAACAGAACTAGAACAGAACTAGAACAGAACTAGAACAGAACTAGAACAGAACTAGAACAGAACTAGAACAGAACTAGAACAGAACTAGAACAGAACTAGAACAGAACTAGAACAGAACTAGAACAGAACTAAACAGAACTAGAACAGAACTAGAACAGAACTAGAACAGAACTAGAACAGAACTAGAACAACTAGAACAGAACTAGAACAGAACTAGAACAGAACTAGAACAGAACTAGAACAGAACTAGAACAGAACTAGAACAGAACTAGAACGAACTAGAACAGAACTAGAACAGAACTAGAACAGAACTAGAACAGAACTAGAACAGAACTAGAACAGAACTAGAACAGAACTAGAACAGAACTAGAACAGAACTAGAACAGAACTAGAACAGAACTAGAACAGAACTAGAACAGAACTAGAACAGAACTAGAACAGAACTAGAACAGAACTAGAACAGAACTAGAACAGAAACTAGAACAGAACTAGAACAGAACTAGAACAGAACTAGAACAGAACTAGAACAGAACTAGAACAGAACTAGAACAGAACTAGAACAGAACTAGAACAGAACTAGAACAGAACTAGAACAGAACTAGAAACAGAACTAGAACAGAACTAGAACAGAACTAGAACAGAACTAGAACAGAACTAGAACAGAACTAGAACAGAATAGAACAGAACTAGAACCAGAACTAGAACAGAACTAGGAACAGAACTAGAACAGAACTAGAACAGAACTAGAACAGAACTAGAACAGAACTAGAACAGAACTAGAACAGAACTAGAACAGAACTAGAACAGAACTAGACAGAACTAGACAGAACTAGAACAGAACTAGAACAACTAGAACAGAACTAGAACAGAACTAGAACAGAACTAGAACAGAACTAGAACAGAACTAGAACAGACTAGAACAGAACTAGAACAGAACTAGAACAGAACTAGACAGAAACTAACAGAACTAGAACAGAACTAGAACAGAACTAGAACAGAACTAGAACAGAACTAGACAGAACTAGAACAGAACTAGAACAGAACTAGAACAGAACTAGAACAGAACTAGAACAGAACTAGAACAGAACTAGAACAGAACTAGCAGAACTAGAACAGAACTAGAACAGAACTAGAACAGAACTAGAACAGAACTAGAACAGAACTAGACAGAACTAGAACAGAACTAGAACAGAACTAGAACAGAACTAGAACAGAACTAGAACAGAACTAGAACAGAACTAGAACAGAACTAGAACAGAACTAGAACAGAACTAGAACAGAACTAGAACAGAACTAGAACAGAACTAGAACAGAACTAGAACAGAACTAGAACAGAACTAGAACAGAACTAGAACAGAACTAGAACAGAACTAGAACAGACTAGAACAGAACTAGAACAGAACTAGAACAGAACTAGAACAGAACTAGAACGAACTAGAACAGAACTAGAACAGAACTAGAACAGAACTGGAACTAGAACTAGAAAAGAGCTGAAAATGAACTTGAATTGAGCTAGATCTGAAAAAAATATTAAAAATTAAAGTCTTGAAGCTTAGTATTAAAAAATGTTATATATGAAAAATTATGTGTAATTTTAATTTTAGTAGCTTTGTAATTTTCAAATCTCTTACATCACTTTTTTTAATAACAAATAAATTCCTTTCTTTTTTTATATTTACGAGTGTACTTTCAATTTTGTTTATATAAAAAAATATTAACAATTTATAGAAACATTAAACTAAAGAGCCATTTAAAGCTTTATTAGTTTTGAAACGCCAATTATGTTTTAAGCCATAAAATCGTGCTTAAACGCAAACGTTCATGCGTTTGCTAAAAGAACCTTGCTTTCAGCTATTGACCCATTACAGTTTACTTCGTCTATACAAAAAATATAAAAAAAAATTAATTAATGTTTTTAAACATTATTTTTGTTTTTTTTTTTTTTCATTTAATAGTGTTTGTTTTGTTGATATAAATTTGGTAATTTTCACTTAATGATATTTTTACGTTTTGTTTTAGAACAAAAATGAATTAATGAGTTTTTATATAAAAACTAAAATAAACTATTAACAATGAACGAGTAACTGATATCACAAATTCAATGTTTAAGCAAACAAATAGAGAAGAAGAAGGCCTTAAGCCTTTTTTAACTAACTGGTTTGTTTTTTGGCTTAATTACGCTTAAATGGCCTATTAAGTTGTTGCCAATATAAACTAGCCTATTAGCCCAGAGTATCAGAGTTGAATTACTACTAACAGGTTTTTGAAAACCAAAAACAAAATACCATCTATTCGATTCTATTCTATTCCATTATATATTAATTAAATCTTTAAAATGAGGAGTGTTTGTTAAAAAGTATCATCTTCATTATTTATCGAGAGATTTAATTAAACAATTAATATTTATATTTAAAGTTTAAAGCTGTTAAGATAAGGAGAGCAGAGTCAGGTAAAATAATAATTAAACACTGTCGATTATCGAATAGAACTCATAAAACCCCCAACATTTACCAGTTTGTTCATTTAACAAAGATTGTGTTTATTGAAAGCAGTTGAACAAAATTTCGTACAAACAAAAACAACTCTTCGTTAAGCATCACGTGACGTCAATAAGTCGATTTTTTTTGTTTTGTTCTTAATCATTGAGATTTACGGCCAGCTTCAGAATCAGTGTCACAGTCAAATAACAACAACAAAAAATCTGAAAAAAAATACAAAAGCTCAAGTGTAATAAACGTCCTTCAAAATACTCGTCAACTCATACTCTCTGGTTGCTGTTAACAATATCATTATTATTATTGTTGTTGTTGCTGCTAAAACATTGAAATGAAATCCGAAAAAAGCGGTCAATAGCAAAGTTGTTGTCATTGTTGTTGTTGTTGTTGTTGCTGGTGAAAACAAAAATAACAATTCTAAATAACACCAAAAACAAAAGACTGCTCTCATACACAAAAAAAATCTAAATAAAGGTGTAACGGCAATTTAAATGCAATTTGTGTTAAATTATACAAAAGAATTTGTTTTAAATTTTTTTTGAAAAAAAAAAAAAACGTTTATTAACAGACAAAAGAATTTGGAATAAATTGTCAAGTTCAATTTCAAATTCGCTGCAGTTATGTTTTAACAATTCTAAATCAATTATACCTCAAATCCAATCATATCTACTTAAGTTACAGATCTGTTCTAGTTGTGTTCTGGTTGTATTCTAGTTGTGCTCTAGTTGTGTTCCAGTTCTTGTCAAGTTCAATTTCAAATTCGCTGCAGTTATGTTTTAAACAATTCTAAATCAATTATACCTCAAATCCAAATCATATCTACTTAAGTTACAGATCTGTTCTAAGTTGTGTTCTGGTTGTATTCTAGTTCTGTTCTAGTTGTGTTAGTTCTGTTCTAGTTCTGTTCTAGTTCTGTTCTAGTTCTATTCTAGTTCTGTTCTAGTTCTGTTCTAGTTCTGTTCTAGTTCTGTTCTAGTTCTGTTCTAGTTCTGTTCTAGTTCTGTTCTAGTTCTGTTCTAGTTCTGTTCTAGTTCTTTCTAGTTCTGTTCTAGTTCTGTTCTAGTTCTGTTCTGTTCTAGTTCTTTCTAGTTCTGTTCTAGTTCTGTTCTAGTTCTGTTCTAGTTCTGTTCTAGTTCTGTTCTAGTTCTGTTTAGTTCTGTTCTAGTTCTGTTCTAGTTCTGTTCTAGTTCTGTTCTAGTTCTGTTCTAGTTCTGTTCTAGTTCTGTTCTAGTTCTGTTCTAGTTCTGTTCTAGTTCTGTTCTAGTTCTGTTCTAGTTGTTCTAGTTCTGTTCTAGTTCTGTTCTAGTTCTGTTCTAGTTCTGTTCTCTAGTTCTGTTCTAGTTCTGTTCTAGTTCTGTTCTAGTTCTGTTCTAGTTCTGTTCTAGTTTCTGTTCTAGTTCTGTTCTAGTTCTGTTCTAGTTCTGTTCTAGTTCTGTTCTAGTTCTGTTCTAGTTCTGTTCTAGTTCTGTTCTAGTTCTGTTCTAGTTCTGTTCTAGTTCTGTTCTAGTTCTGTTCTAGTTCTGTTCTAGTTCTGTTCTAGTTCTGTTCTAGTTCTGTTCTAGTTCTGTTCTAGTTCTGTTCTAGTTCTGTTCTAGTTTCTGTTCTAGTTCTGTTCTAGTTCTGTTCTAGTTCTGTTCTAGTTCTGTTCTAGTTCTGTTCTAGTTCTGTTCTAGTTCTGTTCTAGTTCTGTTCTAGTTCTGTTCTAGTTCTGTTCTAGTTCTGTTCTAGTTCTGTTCTAGTTCTGTTCTAGTTCTGTTCTAGTTCTGTTCTAGTTCTGTTCTAGTTCTGTTCTAGTTCTGTTCTAGTTCTGTTCTAGTTCTGTTCTAGTTCTGTTCTAGTTCTGTTCTAGTTCTGTTCTAGTTCTGTTCTAGTTCTGTTCTAGTTCTGTTCTAGTTCTGTTCTAGTTCTGTTCTAGTTCTGTTCTAGTTCTGTTCTAGTTCTGTTCTAGTTCTGTTCTAGTTCTGTTCTAGTTCTGTTCTAGTTCTGTTCTAGTTCTGTTCTAGTTCTGTTCTAGTTCTGTTCTAGTTCTGTTCTAGTTCTGTTCTAGTTCTGTTCTAGTTCTGTTCTAGTTCTGTTCTAGTTCTGTTCTAGTTCTGTTCTAGTTCTGTTCTAGTTCTGTTCTAGTTCTGTTCTAGTTCTGTTCTAGTTCTGTTCTAGTTCTGTTCTAGTTCTGTTTCTAGTTCTGTTCTAGTTCTGTTCTAGTTCTGTTCTAGTTCTGTTCTAGTTCTGTTCTAGTTCTGTTCTAGTTCTGTTCTAGTTCTGTTCTAGTTCTGTTCTAGTTCTGTTCTAGTTCTGTTCTAGTTCTGTTCTAGTTCTGTTCTAGTTCTGTTCTAGTTCTGTTCTAGTTCTGTTCTAGTTCTGTTCTAGTTCTGTTCTAGTTCTGTTCTAGTTCTGTTCTAGTTCTGTTCTAGTTCTGTTCTAGTTCTGTGTTCTATTGTTTCTAGTTCTGTTCTAGTTCTGTTCTAGTTCTGTTTAGTTCTGTTCTAGTTCTGTTCTAGTTCTGTTCTAGTTCTGTTCTAGTTCTGTTCTAGTTCTGTTCTAGTTCTGTTCTAGTTCTGTTCTAGTTCTGTTCTAGTTTGTTCTAGTTCTGTTCTAGTTCTGTTCTAGTTCTGTTCTAGTTCTGTTCTAGTTCTGTTCTAGTTCTGTTCTAGTTCTGTTCTAGTTCTGTTCTAGTTCTAGTTCTGTTCTAGTTCTGTTCTAGTTCTGTTCTAGTTCTGTTCTAGTTCTGTTCTAGTTCTGTTCTAGTTCTGTTCTAGTTCTGTTCTAGTTTGTTCTAGTCTGTTCTAGTTCTGTTCTAGTTCTGTTCTAGTCTGTTCTAGTTCTGTTCTAGTTCTAGTTCTGATCTAGTTCAGTTTGGATCTTAATTTTCTTTAGCATCTAATTTTCATTTCCCTCCATCATCATTAATAATCATCATCATTTATTTTTTCGACTGTCATTTGAAATCTATTTCAAAATAATTTTTTTCCTTTCATTATTTTTTTCTTGTTGATTACACTTCATTTCTTTTTTATTTGTTCTTTATTTTTTTTTTTTTTCGTTCTATAGTTTTCATTTTACGATTATGATCTGATTTATTGTTAAGCTTTTGCTAGACAATATGTCTGTTATGAGAAGTTTGTGGTGGTATTTTTTCCACTGGATTTAAGCCAAGTACTGCTGCTGCTGAATGTGATTGCAGCAAAAATCAACATAAAAAATAGAAGAATTTTTTAGACAAAAATCAAAATGATAAAAACAAAATTTTTTCCTACTAGTTGTAGTTTTTTTTTCTATGCTTAGAAATGATCTTTTGTTGACAAGTTATAGGTTGGTAAAAGAATTTTAGGAGAAAGTTTTATACTTTTTTAAATAAACTTAAATAACTTTGATTTTGTGTATGAAGAGTTTAGAAATTGTAGTTTTTCAAATCATTTAACTAAACTTTTAGATATAGGGAGTAAATAACTAGTATTATAAAGTTTTAGTAAGATTTTTGATTGGTAGTTGATAGCTGGGGTTTAGAATTGCTAAAATGTTTTTGTTAAAGAAATTGTTGCTACAATTTTTATGTTATTATAGTAAATTTATGAAAAACTAATGCCTAGTTTTAGGCGAAATAATGAATGGTCCTTCGAACCTTAACAATTTTTTAAATTTTGTGTTTTGCAGTGTTGTTATAGCATTTCTTAAGTAGTTTTGTGTAAATTATTTTTAATTGATAATTTGTGTTTGAAAAGAGTTATTTTTTAAAAAATTTTAATTAATGTTTAATGGTCCTTTGAACTCTTCAATTTTATTTTTTTATTTTAATAAACACAAAACAATGTTTGTTTTATTTGTTGTTAAAATTCAATAATTACAGCACACCTGATTAAATTTTGCATTAATTAAACAAAATCAAGCTGTAAACTATTAACCTTGACTGAATCATTATTCTTCTACAAAACCCTCTTGCTTCACAAGAAAAAGGGTTGGACCTTAAAGGCATTACAATTTGTCGCTTTTACCTTTAACTAAAACATTTCCTTTTATAATCGTTATCTTTTCACTTGTGTAATAGCTTTAACCTTGACTTATAAATATTTAAGACTAAATATACAAATGATAAAAGATTTTTTTCATATTTATCGTTATTATTCCACTGCTAAACACTTGCTGTTTAAATGCAAATTAAAATAGTCTATTCTGTTGATTTTTTCCACAAGTTTCATAATGATAATTTAAAAAAAAAAATCTGAAAATAGTATTTTTTTTGTTGCCATAGTTAAATGCTTGTTTGCCACAGCGCTAATTGTATTGTAGCTCAATTGTACAATGTACATGTGTTTCAAACTTATTTATGTATGAGTGCATGTAACAGATGTGGGTCGACAAAAAGTTGCAAAACTATAAAATACACAACTGGGTGAAAAAAAACAATTTTAAAAACATTTAAAACTGCTGCAACAGCAAATGGCATCAGTGTAGTAATAATTTTTGTTATTGTTGTTTGTTGGTATTTCATTCATATTTCATTTATTATTATAAATGCCCTACAGATTGCAATTAAACCTTTTAAATTTCCTTAATTTTTGAATTTTTTTTTGATTTAAAGAAATGCTTTAAAAATGGTCATTCAAACAATCAACTTTGTTTCCAATTAGAATTTTCAGTTCTAGTTCAGTTCTAGTTCAGTCTAGTTCAGTTCTAGTTCAGTTCTAGTTCAGTTCTAGTTCTGTTCTAGTTCTGTTCTAGTTCTGTTCTAGTTCTGTTCTAGTCTGTTAGTTCTGTTCTAGTTCTGTTCTAGTTGTTCTAGTCTGTTTAGTTCTGTTCTAGTTCTGTTCTAGTTTGTTCTAGTTTGTTCTAGTTCTGTTCTAGTTCTGTTCTAGTTCTGTTCTAGTTCTGTTCTAGTTCTGTTCTAGTTCTGTTCTGTTCTAGTTCTAGTTCTGTTCTAGTTCTAGTTCTGTTCTAGTTCTGTTCTAGTTCTGTTCTAGTTTGTTCTAGTTATGTCTAGTTATGTTCTAGTTCTGTTCTAGTTCTGTTCTAGTTCTGTTCTAGTTCGTTCTAGTTCTGTTCTAGTTCTGTTCTAGTTCTGTTCTAGTTCTGTTCTAGTTCTGTTCTAGTTCTGTTCTAGTTTGTTCTAGTTCTGTTCTAGTTCTAGTTCTGTTCTAGTTCTGTTCTAGTTTGTTCTAGTTCTGTTCTAGTTCTGTTCTAGTTCTGTTCTAGTTCTGTTCTAGTTCTGTTCTAGTTCTGTTCTAGTTCTGTTCTAGTTCTAGTTCTGTTCTAGTTATGTTCTAGTTCTGTTCTAGTTCTGTTCTAGTTCTGTTCTAGTTTGTTCTAGTTCTGTTCTAGTTCTGTTATAGTTCTGTTCTAGTTCTGTTCTAGTTCTGTTCTAGTTCTGTTCTAGTTCTGCTAGTTCTGTTCTAGTTCTGTTCTAGTTCTGTTCTAGTTCTAGTTCTGTCTAGTTCTGTTCTAGTTCTGTTCTAGTTCTGTTCTAGTTCTGTTCTAGTTCTGTTCTAGTTCTGTTCTAGTTCTGTTCTAGTTCTGTTCTAGTTCTGTTCTAGTTCTGTTCTAGTTCTGTTCTAGTCTGTTCTAGTTCTGTTCTAGTTCTGTTCTAGTTTGTTCTAGTTCTGTTCTAGTTCTGTTCTAGTTCTGTTCTAGTTTGTTTAGTTCTGTTTTAGTTCTGTTCTAGTTCTGTTCTAGTTCTGTTCTAGTTCTGTTCTAGTTCTGTTCTAGTTCTGTTTAGTTCTGTTCTAGTTCTGTTCTAGTTCTGTTTAGTTCTAGTTCTGTTCTAGTTCTGTTCTAGTTATGTTCTAGTTCTGTTCTAGTTCTGTTCTAGTTCTGTTATAGTTCTGTTCTAGTTCTGTTCTAGTTCTATTTTAGTTCTGTTCTAGTTCTGTTCTAGTTCTGTTCTAGTTCTGTCCTAGTTCTGTTCTAGTTCTGTTCTAGTTCTGTTCTAGTTCTGTTCTAGTTCTGTTCTAGTTCTATTCTAGTTCTGTTCTAGTTCTGTTCTAGTTCTGTTCTAGTTCTGTTCTAGTTCTGTTCTAGTTCTGTTCTAGTTCTGTTCTAGTTCTGTTCTAGTTCTGTTCTAGTTCTGTTCTAGTTCTGTTCTAGTTCTGTTCTAGTTCTGTTCTAGTTCTGTTCTAGTTCTGTTCTAGTTCTGTTCTAGTTCTGTTCTAGTTCTGTTCTAGTTCTGTTCTAGTTCTGTTCTAGTTCTGTTCTAGTTCTAGTTCTGTTCTAGTTCTGTTCTAGTTCTGTTCTAGTTCTGTTCTAGTTTGTTCTAGTTCTGTTCTAGTTCTGTTCTAGTTCTGTTCTAGTTCTGTTCTAGTTCTGTTCTAGTTCTGTTCTAGTTCTGTTCTAGTTCTGTTCTAGTTCTGTTCTAGTTTGTTCTAGTTCTGTTCTGTTCTAGTTCTGCTCTAGGTCTGTTCTAGTTCTGTTCTAGTTCTGTTCTAGTTCTGTTCTAGTTCTGTTCTAGTTCTAGTTCTTTTCTAGTTCTGTTTTAGTCGTTTCTAATACAATACTAATTCAGTTTTAGTTCAATTAACTTAAAACCAAAAATTATGAAAATGGTCCTACGAACCTTAATATATATGTAAATCCAAACAAAAAACTTACTAAAAACAGTTGTGTTAAAAATATTATTATTATTAGTTCTGTTCTAGTTCTGTTCTAGTTCTGTTCTAGTTCTGTTCTAGTTCTGTTCTAGTTCTGTTCTAGTTCTGTTCTAGTTCTGTTCTAGTTCTGTTCTAGTTCTGTTCTAGTTCTGTTCTAGTTCTGTTCTAGTTCTGTTCTAGTTCTGTTCTAGTTCTGTTCTAGTTCTGTTCTAGTTCTGTTCTAGTTCTGTTCTGTTCTAGTTCTGCTCTAGGTCTGTTCTAGTTCTGTTTCGGTTCGTAGGACCATTTGGTAGGTAGTAGTATTTCCGCTCAATTCGAACTCAATTCCATTCCAAATTATTTTTTCACTATTTAAATGCAATCAACCGCAAAAGCAACATTTCATAATTATTGCGGCAAATAATCAACATTTTTTTCGGTTGCGTTCAACCTGTTTTCAAAAAAATATATGTTTAAACCATTAAAAAATATAATAATATTGAATATAAAATAAAAAAAAATTAAAAAGCAAAATATAAAATTGATGTTAAGATATTAAAAATGGATGATGAGTTTTGTTATTTTTTTTATTATTAACACAGCAAATGGAATGGAAATATTTGTTTTCAAGTAACGAGTATTCTGGGTGATAATGATTATATAATATACTCTATAGATACATGCATATATATATGTATTATATTTGCATATACATTTTCTACTTGCAATATGTGCTGACCATTTATACAATATTGTTCTGCTTAATAATCTTGCATATAATGGTTATAAATTTTTAATATTATAAAAAAAAAAAATGAAAAAAAAATAAACATATAGAGCGAAAATTGTAACATAAAATATTATTGTCATAGTTATATGAGATGATTAAAAAAAATTTATTTTTAAATGAAAAAAAATATTTTAATATTATATAAATTATAATATAAGTGTGACGAAAAAATAATATATTTATGAGCGTTTTTAAAATGATTTTTTCAGAAGTTGCAAAACAAATAATTATTTTAGTATTATAAATAAATTGACTCATAAGCGAAAAAAACTTTTAATTACATAGGATATTTCAAAAATGGTCCTTCGAGCTGAACATTTTTATTTCCATTTTTGTTTTCTTGTAAAAAATTATAAACAATTCTTGATCATTTTCTTATGTTTCCAATACAAGTACGTCACAGTAGCTGCATTTAAAATATTTCAATAATTTTTTCAAATACCTAAACTTGATTATGATGATTAGTTTTTTACCTTATAAAATTTCTCATATGTTAAACCAGGTTAAAACGATCTTCTTTATGGCAAAATATTTCAAATACCGGTTAAACTAGTACTCGTCTAATTATAATGAGTTTATAAGATGAGTTATTTATTTATTATTTTTTTTCTTTATTTAATTACAATTTAATTTATTTACATTTTATTTATTTACTAGAGAGAAGAAAAAATTAAAACACATGAACAACACAAAAACACTAAAGAAATAATTAATCAAGTCTATATATAAAAGGAGCGGGGTGGGGGGTCTTAAAAATAACGAACAAGTTGTTACTGTGCTGTAGTACCTGCACTTGACCTTGAAATTTAATACTTACTAACAAACAATTGTGTTAACGAAAAACACAAAAAATACATGATTTATTTTAATTTACAATAAATAATTAATGACACGATATTTGTAAGCTTTGAAGTGGATGTGAGAAGTTAAAAACAGATAATTAGAGATGAGAAAATTAAAAAAAAAAATAATTTATTTTTCTATGGAGAAAAAATCAATTTAAAAAGTCTAGTAAATCAATAAATAAATGGGGAAAATACTGATTAGCCAATTTAAAATAATAATATTTTTAACAACAACTGTTTTTAGTAAGTTTTTTGTTTGGATTTTACATATATTAAGGTTCGTAGGACCATTTCATAATTTTTGGTTTTAAGTTAATTGAACTAAAACTGAATTAGTATTGTATTAGAAAACGACCTAACTCTCCTAAACAGAACTAGAAAAGAACTAGAACTAGAACAGAACTAGAACAGAACAGAACTAGAACAGAACTAGAACAGAACTAGAACAGAACTAGAACAGAAACTAGAACAGAACTAGAACAGAACTAGAACAGAACTAGAACAGAACTAGAACAGAACTAGAACAGAACTAGACAGAACTAGAACAGAACTAGAACAGAACTAGAACAGAACTAGAACAGAACTAGAACAGAACTAGAAACAGAACTAGAACAGAACTAGAACAGAAACTAGAACAGAACTAGAACAGAACTAGAAACAGAACTAGAACAGAACTAGAACAGAACTAGAACAGAACTAGAACAGAACTAGAACAGAACTAGAACAGAACTAGAACAGAACTAGAACAGAACTAGAACAGAAAACTAGAACAGAACTAGAACAGAACTAGAACAGAACTAGAACAGAATAGAACAGAACTAGAACAGAACTAGAACAGAACTAGAACAGAAACTAGAACAGAACTAGAACAGAACTAGTAGAAACAGAACTAGAACAGAACTAGAACAGAACTAGAACAAATAGAACAGAACTGAACAGAACTAGAACAGAACTAGAAGAAACAGAACAGAACTAGAACAGAACTAGAAAGAACTAGAACAGAACTAGAACAGAACTAGAACAGAACTAGAACAGAACTAGAACAGAACTAGAAAGAACTAGAACAGAACTAGAACAGAACTAGAACAGAACTAGAACAGAACAGAACAGAACTAGAAACAGAACTAGAACAGAACTAGAACAGAACTAGAAGAACTAGAACAGAACTAGAACAGAACTAGAACAGAAACTAGAACAGAACTAGAACAGAACTAGAACAGAACTAGAACAGAACTAGAACAAGAAAACTAGAACAGAACTAGAACAGAACTAGAACAGAACTAGAACAGAACTAGAACAGAACTAGAACAGAACTAGAACAGAACTAGAACAGAACTAGAACAGAACTAGAACAGAACTAGAACAGAACTAGAACAGAACTAGAACAGAACTAGAACAGAACTAGAACAGAACTAGAACAGAACTAGAACAGAACTAGAACAGAACTAGAACAGAACTAGAACAGAACTAGAACGAACTAGAACAGAACTAGAACAGAACTAGAACAGAACTAGAAAGACTAGAACAGAACTAGAACAGAACTAGGAACAGAACTAGAACAGAACTAGAACAGAACTAGAACAGAACTAGAACAGAACTAGAACAGAACTAGAACAGAACTAGAACAGAACTAGAACAGAAACTAGAACAGAACTAGAAAGAACTAGAACAGAACTAGAACAGAACTAGAACAGAACTAGAACAGAACTAGACAGAACTAGAACAGAACTTAGAACAGAACTAGAACAGAACTAGAACAGAAACTAGAACAGAACTATAACAGAACTAGAACAGAACTAGAACCAGAACTAGAACAGAACTAGAACAGAACCTAGAACCGAACCTAGAACAGAACTAGAACAGAACTAGAACAGGAACTGAAAGAACTAGAACAGAACAGAACTGACTCGAACAGAACTAGAACAGAACTAGAACAGAACTAGAACATAACTTGAACGAACTAGAACATAGAACAGAACTAGAACGAACTAGACAGAACTAGACCAGAACTAGAACAGAACTAGAACAGAACTAGAACCAGAACTAGAACAGAACCTAGCAACAGAACTAGAAACAACCGAACTAGAACAGAACTAGAACAGAACTAGAACCGAACTAGAACAGAACTAGAACAGAACTAGAACAGAACTAGAACAGAAACGAACTAGAATCAGAACTAGAAACAGAACTAGAACAGAAAACTAGAACAGAACTAGAACAGAACTAGAACAGAACTAGAACAGAACTAGAACAGAACTAGAAACAGAACTAGAACAGAAACTAGAACAGAACTAGAACAGAAACAGAACTAGAGCAGAACTAGAACAGAACTAGAACAGAACTAGAACAGAACTAGAACAGAACTAGAACAGAACTAGAACAGAACTAGAACAAACTAGAACAGAACTAGAACAGAACTAGAACAGAACTAGAACAGAACTAGAACAGAACTAGAACAGAACTAGAACAGAACTAGAACAGAACTAGAACAGAACTAGAACAGAACTAGAACAGAACTAGAACAGAACTAGAACAGAACTAGAACAGAACTAGAACAGAACTAGAACAGAACTAGAACAGAACTAGAACAGAACTAGAACAGAACTAGAACAGAACTAGAACAGAACTAGAACAGAACTGAACAGAACTGAACGAACAGAACTAGAACAGAACTAGAACAGAACTAGAACAGAACTAGAACAGAACTAGAACAGAACTAGAACAGAACTAGAACAGAACTAGAACTAGAACATAAACTAGAACTAGAACAGAACTAGAACAAACTAGAACAGAACTAGAACAGAACTAGAACAGAACAGAACAGACTAGAACAAACTAGAACAGAACTAGAACAGAACTAGAACAGAACTAGAACAGAACTAGAACAGAACTAGAACAGAACTAGAACAGAACTAGAACAGAACTAGAACAGAACTAGAACAGAACTAGAACAGAACTAGAACAGAACTAGAACGAACTAGAACTAGAACAGAACTAGAACACTAAACAGAACTAGAACAGAACAGAACAGAACTAGAACAGAACTAGAACAGAACTAGAACAGAACTAGAACAGAACTAGAACAGAACTAGAACAGAACTAGAACAGAACTAGAACAGAACTAGAACAGAACTAGAACACAACTAGAACACAACTAGAACAGAACTAGAACAGAACTAGAACAGAACTAGAACAGAACTAGAACAGAACTAGAACAGAACTAGAACAGAACTAGAACAGAACTAGAACAAACTAGAACAGAACTAGAACTGAACATAGAACAGAACTAGACTAACCTAGAGATTATTAATATCTAACTGGAATTCGAGAATTTTATTTTAAAAATAACTTAAACTGTATTTAAACTTTTCCAGCACAATGGCTCGGTGTTCATCTTCATTTCGCTTTCTTTCTTTCAACTTTTTAATCAATTTAATTCTTAGTTCCCAGGAGGGTTAATTCATCTTTTATTTTCAAACTAATAGTCCGTCAGTCGTCTTATTTAAACATACTCTTACACTAATTGAATGAAATTTGCTGTTGGTTTCCCTTTAATGCCATTTATTTTATAGACTTTGAGTACTTTTTTATTACAAATGGATGATGGCGAACGGTACTCAAACTATTGTCTCATTTGAAAAAGATTTTTACATTCATTTCGTATAATTTTCTTAACATTTCTATGGCATTCAGTGTAAAAGTAGTATAAAGTTCTGTTCCTTATTACAATAAAATGATATTGTTAGCGCTTAAAGCAAAAAGAGGAAGACTAGAGTGAGTGGGGGCGGTTTAGGGGGGGACGTTAAATATATATATGCTGATTTGTTGTATTATCTGGCCATCTAAGTAAGTAACTGTTATAGTGTGTGTGTTGGTGGCGCCTATTGAATGGTATCATTCGTATCCTTAAGATACATTTACAGTTTTTTACGTTGCTTTTAATGTTAAGGTTTCCTTTTATAGAATTCTGGCTTAATCTGAAAAAAAAAAAACTGTTGATGTCATTTGAAAAGTAGTCATTCGTATGGTCGGACAAAACATTTCCTTTATTTCATTTTTGATTTTTTTGCTTTAGTATTCATTTCCTTTTTTATTTCTGAATGATTTTTTTATGCTTTCTTGTGTCCTTCTTAAAAAGCCAGTGATATTTTTTTCTCTGCTCGGTTTTATTCAATAATTTTTTTATCGTGAGTTTTTTGTTCGTTCTTATTCACATTGAGGTTTAATTCATTAGACCACAATCCTATTAAATCTATAGGCTACTGGAGGTTTTCCTGTACTATCTTTTGCCTTTACCCTCCAGCTCAGGGGTTCGTTATCTTTTACCCCTCTCTAGTTAAGGGATTTTTGTCTCCTGTTTAGAAAATCATGTGATTTACAATTGTAGTCCCTTTTTCTAAAAATTCATACACGTTTCCTTTCCTTGTCTTGTGTGTGGCGTTGAAGCATACTGATGACATTGATTGTAAGACAGGAAAGAGCTGGCTGCTAACAGCAGTGCAGGAGTACTGGGTTAGGTTAGAGGTTTGAAATAAGTTTTGGCCAGTAAAAGCGTGCAATTTCCGTTACATCCGTTTCCTTTTCCTTATTATTAAGTCTTTTTAAAAGAAATATAACATTTCCCCTACACAGCAGCAGCAGCAGCAACACACATGTGCCCTCTTCTTCCACTCGCTTTCAACATTCCTTAACTGTCTTCAGTGCGTTTATCTTCTTCAAAATATTCTCTCTTTTCCTTACTCCCAATAGCACTTAACATTCCTACATTTCACATCTATAATAAAATGTTTTCCTGTCCAGCTTAACCACCTACTCCTCTCCTCACACAATTCCCATTAATTTCGAAAAAAAACCCAAATAATCTTTTCCATTTCTTCGCCTTCATTTGCTGTTATTGTAGTTGTTGTCGCAGTAGTGTTAAACATGAAATCAGTGGACAAAAGCTTAAAGTTGTCATGACATTGCCATACCATGTCACTTTTTCACTTTTTTTATATTTCATTTTCAAATCTATAGACAGACCGACACACAGCCAGCCAGATAACTAATAGTACATATGTACAACTATTGTGTGTGAGTCCATGTCCTTCGTTATATTCAATGTGTATGTGTCCTTTAGATCCCTCCCGCTTTTGTCTACTTAAATTCTGTTGAATCTGTTGGAAACATGCTGTGCGAATTGTATTTGTTTAAAATAAGTAATGAAATCAATTTCAAATTAATTTCGTTTTTTTCCTGCTTTTTTTTCGTATTTATCTTCGTTTTATTTTTGTATTTTTTTTTCTCCCAGCCAAACATACATACTTATGTACATAACAAAAATAAATGATTTTTTAAACTCAAGCAAAGTTCTCTATAAGTTCTAGTTAAGTTCATGATCAATACTTGATTATATTTCTGTTCTTTATAATTTCTTGATCAATTCCTGATCAGTTTAAGATTATTTTTTATCAGTTGTAGTTAAGTATTAGTTCAGCACACGAACAGCTCGCGATATAAAAGTTTCATTAATAACGTTTAAATTCCCGATCAGTTCTTTACAGATTCCTGACCAGTTTTTGATGGATAAAGGATCAGTTTAAATTCGTTTTGTTCTGTTCTAGTTGTGTTCTAGTTGTGTTCTTTCTGTTCTAGTTCTGTTCTAGTTCTGTTCTAGTTCTGTTCTAGTTCTGTTCTAGTTCTGTTCTAGTTCTGTTCTAGTTCTGTTCTAGTTCTGTTCTAGTTCTGTTCTAGTTCTGTTCTAGTTCTGTTCTAGTTCTGTTCTAGTTCTGTTCTAGTTCTGTTCTAGTTCTGTTCTAGTTCTGTTCTAGTTCTGTTCTAGTTCTGTTCTAGTTCTGTTCTAGTTCTGTTCTAGTTCTGTTCTAGTTCTGTTCTAGTTCTGTTCTAGTTCTGTTCTAGTTCTGTTCTAGTTCTGTTCTAGTTCTGTTCTAGTTCTGTTCTAGTTCTGTTCTAGTTCTGTTCTAGTTCTGTTCTAGTTCTGTTCTAGTTCTGTTCTAGTTCTGTTCTAGTTCTGTTCTAGTTCTGTTCTAGTTCTGTTCTAGTTCTGTTCTAGTTCTGTTCTAGTTCTGTTCTAGTTCTGTTCTAGTTCTGTTCTAGTTCTGTTCTAGTTCTGTTCTAGTTCTGTTCTAGTTCTGTTCTAGTTCTGTTCTAGTTCTGTTCTTTCTGTTCTAGTTCTGTTCTAGTTCTGTTCTAGTTCTGTTCTAGTTCTGTTCTAGTTCTGTTCTAGTTCTGTTCTAGTTCTGTTCTAGTTCTGTTCTAGTTCTGTTCTAGTTCTGTTCTAGTTCTGTTCTAGTTCTGTTCTAGTTCTGTTCTAGTTCTGGTCTAGTTCTGTTCTAGTTCTGTTCTAGTTCTGTTCTAGTTCTGTTCTAGTTCTGTTCTAGTTCTGTTCTAGTTCTGTTCTAGTTCTGTTCTAGTTCTGTTCTAGTTCTGTTCTAGTTCTGTTCTAGTTCTGTTCTAGTTCTGTTCTAGTTCTGTTCTAGTTCTGTTCTAGTTCTGTTCTAGTTCTGTTCTAGTTCTGTTCTAGTTCTGTTCTAGTTCTGTTCTAGTTCTGTTCTAGTTCTGTTCTAGTTCTGTTCTAGTTCTGTTCTAGTTCTGTTTTAGTTCTGTTTTAGTTCTGTTCTAGTTCTGTTCTAGTTCTGTTCTAGTTCTGTTCTAGTTCTGTTCTAGTTCTGTTCTAGTTCTGTTCTAGTTCTGTTCTAGTTCTGTTCTAGTTCTGTTCTAGTTTCTGTTCTAGTTCTGTTCTAGTTCTGTTCTAGTTCTGTTCTAGTTCTGTTCTAGTTCTGTTCTAGTTCTGTTCTAGTTCTATTTTAGTTCTGTTCTAGTTCTGTTCTAGTTCTGTTCTAGTTCTGTCCTAGTTCTGTTCTAGTTCTGTTCTAGTTCTGTTCTAGTTCTGTTCTAGTTCTGTTCTAGTTCTATTCTAGTTCTGTTCTAGTTCTGTTCTAGTTCTGTTCTAGTTCTGTTCTAGTTCTGTTCTAGTTCTGTTCTAGTTCTGTTCTAGTTCTGTTCTAGTTCTGTTCTAGTTCTGTTCTAGTTCTGTTCTAGTTCTGTTCTAGTTTCTGTTCTAGTTCTGTTCTAGTTCTGTTCTAGTTCTGTTCTAGTTCTGTTCTAGTTCTGTTCTAGTTCTGTTCTAGTTCTGTTCTAGTTCTGTTCTAGTTCTGTTCTAGTTCTGTTCTAGTTCTGTTCTAGTTCTGTTCTAGTTCTGTTCTAGTTCTGTTCTAGTTCTGTTCTAGTTCTGTTCTAGTTCTGTTCTAGTTCTGTTCTAGTTCTGTTCTAGTTCTGTTCTAGTTCTGTTCTAGTTCTGTTCTAGTTCTGTTCTAGTTCTGTTCTAGTTCTGTTCTAGTTCTGTTCTAGTTCTGTTCTAGTTCTGTTCTAGTTCTGTTCTAGTTCTGTTCTAGTTCTGTTCTAGTTCTGTTCGTTCTGTTCTAGTTCTGTTCTAGTTCTGTTCTAGTTCTGTTCTAGTTCTGTTCTAGTTGTTTTCTGTTCTAGTTCTGTTCTAGTTCTGTTCTAGTTCTGTTCTAGTTCTGTTCTAGTTCTGTTCTAGTTCTTCTGTTCTAGTTCTGTGTTCTAGTTCTGTTCTAGTTCTGTTCTAGTTCTGTTCTAGTTCTGTTCTAGTTCTTTCTGTTCTAGTTCTGTTCTAGTTCTGTTCTAGTTCTGTTCTAGTTCTGTTCTAGTTCTGTTCTAGTTCTGTTCTAGTTCTGTTCTAGTTCTGTTCTAGTTCTGTTCTAGTTCTGTTCTAGTTCTTTCTAGTTTTGTTCTAGTTCGTTCTAGTTCTGTTCTAGTTCTAGTTCTGTTCTAGTTCTGTTCTAGTTCTGTTCTAGTTTGTTCTAGTTTCTAGTTCTGTTCTAGTTCTGTTATGTTGTTCACTGTTATTTTTCAAGAATAATTCTTTGAATTCATATTTATTACTAACTATATTTTTGAGTGTTCCTTTTCGAATATAATTTTTATGTATGATTCTTTGATTTAAAAATTTTCTTTTGAAATTATGTGGTTTTAAATAAGATTTATGGTCATAGTATGCTTTTGGAATAATAAAATCACACACACATGAAACAGACAAAACAAAATAAATGAATAAAAGAAAGGAAAAAAACAATAAAAGTCCTTTTGCCATAATAAATGGGGATACTTTTTTTCATTCGTTTGTAAATTAAATATATAAAAAATGCAAAAAAAAAAAATGAAAATCAATAGATTTCTTAGAAGATTTAAAAAAGAAAATCAGTCTATAAGTAAAGCGGAAACGGAAGCGACAAGATGGTTTGTTAATTTATTTATAATCACAGCTAAAACTGCTGCAGTTACGCGTAGATTTGAAATTAAGCTTAGCAATTTGAAAAAAATTTAATTTCCTAGTTTTCTGCTTTACTTTGCTGTTTCTTATGTTTTAAAATATTTTACTTTGTGAAAGGAAAAATATGTTGAAATTAAACTGAAATTGTTAAGAATAAACTACTTGACTTGGAAGGAGAAAAGAAAACAAGGAAACTGTACCAGAAGCCTTTAAATGCTTAAGCATTTTTGGTTTTTTTTTTCTCATTTCTGTGGCAAGATTATTTTATTACATTTCCTGGCGCTATTGTATCCTGAATATTTTACAAAAACATGATGTTGTTGTTCTTGCTGTCTGTCATTGTTGTGACCTGTAAAAATGTAATTTAAGTGTGTTGCAATTGAAATTTTTTCTACCCAATTAACCCTTTTCTTGCTTCGTTTTCGTGGTGTAAATTAACATTTTCACATTTTTGTTAAACCCCCCCAAACCCAAGTAATGATATTTTGTCAAGGAGTAAGAAAATAAAAAAAAATATATGTTGTTAATAAAAATTTAAATAATTTCATCAACATCATGTAAAATGTCCTGACGATGTGGTTGGGGGGTTCTGGTTTAAATATTTTCTCTTGCTGTATTTCCTTTTTGTTTTTTTTAATGTTGTTGCTACCAACATTTTATTGGTTTAATTAATTTTTTTAATTGATAAAAAGACTTTCTCTTTTTATCAAGGCTTGCTTTATATTTGTTTCTGCATGTGAAGGGGTTTGGGGCTTAAAAGATGGGTCAAGGTTTTTGTTTAAGAAAGAAAAAAAAAAAAAAAAAAAAAAAATATAAAACACAACAGAAAATGACAGTTGACAATAAAGCTAAATGTAAATTGGAAAATAGTCAGTTGTACTTGTAGTAGTCCTCTGTCGTTAAATATTCCCTTTACACAACTATGAATAAAGCAAAAATAACAGAATATAAAGCAAAAAAATCCTTGAAATTTTTTCTAGTCTATAATTGGGGTTTGCGGTAAAAGGCAAAAAATAGAAAGTAAAATAAAAGGGGTTATAAATTTATCAAGTTCAATTAAAATTTGTTTAAACATAAATGTTATTTAAAAAAGTGTTATTTAAAGAACAAAAGATAACAGAAAATGGTCCTTCGTACCCAGAATTTTTAAAATTTGTTTAATTTTCTAAAATGCTAAAAGTAAATAAAATTTAATTTTAAACAGATAAGATAAAATATGGAAAAAAAGAAATAGCTGAAATTTTTTTCATGAAACAAAAAAATAAAATGGAATGGAATGGTATGGTCCTTCAAACCAAGAAATCAGATATTTTTAATGGAAATCAGAAATTTCTGTTTTTATTAGAAAATAAGTTCCAGTTAAGTTTTAGTTCAGTGCTATTTTAGTTCTAGTTCAGTACTATTTTAGTTCTAGTTCAGTACTAGTTCAGTTCTAGTTCTGTTCTAGTTCAGTTCTAGTTCAGTTCTAGTTCAGTTCTAGTTCAGTTCTAGTCAGTTCTAGTTTAGTAGTTCAGTTCTAGTTCAGTTCTAGTTCAGTTCTAGT
The DNA here is from genome assembly GCF_015586225.1 of Lucilia sericata. Taxonomy (NCBI): domain Eukaryota; kingdom Metazoa; phylum Arthropoda; class Insecta; order Diptera; family Calliphoridae; genus Lucilia; species Lucilia sericata. The sequence goes on from NW_023994992.1 coordinate 158,455, forward strand.
TCAGTTCTAGTTCAGTTTAGTTCAGTTCTAGTTCAGTTCTAGTTCTGTTCTAGTTCTGTTCTAGTTCTGTTCTAGTTCTGTTCTAGTTCTGTTCTAGTTCTGTTCTAGTTCTGTCTAGTTCTGTTTTCTAGTTCTGTTCTAGTTCTGTTCTAGTTCTGTTCTAGTTCTGTTCTAGTTCTGTTCTAGTTCTGTTCTAGTTCTGTTCTAGTTCTGTTCTAGTTCTGTTCTAGTTCTGTTCTAGTTCTGTTCTAGTTCTGTTCTAGTTCTGTTCTAGTTCTGTTCTAGTTCTGTTCTAGTTCTGTTCTAGTTCTGTTCTAGTTCTGTTCTAGTTCTGTTCTAGTTCTGTTCTAGTTCTGTTCTAGTTCTGTTCTAGTTCTGTTCTAGTTCTGTTCTAGTTCTGTTCTAGTTCTGTTCTAGTTCTGTTCTAGTCGTTCTGTTAGTTCTGTTCTAGTTCTGTTCTAGTTCTGTTCTAGTTCTGTTCTAGTTCTGTTCTAGTTCTGTTCTAGTTTGTTCTATTTGTTCTAGTTAGTTCTAGTTCTGTTCTAGTTCTGTTCTAGTTCTGTTCTAGTTCTGTTCTAGTTCTGTTCTAGTTCTGTTCTAGTTCTGTTCTAGTTCTGTTCTAGTTCTGTTCTAGTTCTGTTCTAGTTCTGTTCTAGTTCTGTTCTAGTTCTGTTCTAGTTCTGTTCTAGTTCTGTTCTAGTTCTGTTCTAGTTCTGTTCTAGTTCGTTCTAGTTCTGTTCTAGTTCTGTTCTAGTTCTGTTCTAGTCTGTTCTAGTTCTGTTCTAGTTCTGTTCTAGTTCTGTTCTAGTTCTGTTCTAGTTCTGTTCTAGTTCAGATCTAGTTCAGTTCTAGTTCTGTTCTAGTTCAGTTCTAGTTCAGTTCTAGTTCAGTTCTAGTTCGTTCTAGTTCAGATCTAGTTCAGTTCTAGTTCAGTTCTAGTTCAGATCTAGTTCAGTTCTAGTTCTGTTCTAGTTCTGTTCTAGTTCAGTTCTAGTTCAGTTCTAGTTCAGTTCTAGCGCAGTTCTAGTTCAGTTCTAGTTCAGTTCTAGTTCAGTTCTAGTTCTGTTCTAGTTCTGTTCTAGTTCTGTTCTAGTTCAGTTCTAGTTCTGTTCTAGTTCTGTTCTAGTTCTGTTCTAGTTCTGTTCTAGTTCTGTTCTAGTTCTGTTCTAGTTCTGTTCTAGTTCTGTTCTAGTTCTGTTCTAGTTCTGTTCTAGTTCTGTTCTAGTTCTGTTCTAGTTCTGTTCTAGTTCTGTTCTAGTTCTGTTCTAGTTCTGTTCTAGTTTCTGTTCTAGTTCTGTTCTAGTTCTGTTCTAGTTCTGTTCTAGTTCTGTTCTAGTTCTGTTCTAGTTCTGTTCTAGTTCTGTTCTAGTTCTGTTCTAGTTCTGTTCTAGTTCTGTTCTAGTTCAGTTCTAGTTCAGTTTCTAGTTCAGTTCTAGTTCTGTTCTAGTTCTGTTCTAGTTCTAGTTCTAGTTCAGTTCTAGTTCAGTTCTAGTTCAGTTCTAGTTCAGATCTAGTTCAGTTCTAGTTCTGTTCTAGTTCTGTTCTAGTTCAGTTCTAGTTCAGTTCTAGTTCAGATCTAGTTCAGTTCTAGTTCAGTTCTAGTTCAGATCTAGTTCAGTTCTAGTTCTGTTCTAGTTCTGTTCTAGTTCAGTTCTAGTTCAGTTCTAGTTCAGTTCTAGCGCAGTTCTAGTTCAGTTCTAGTTCAGTTCTAGTTCTGTTCTAGTTCTGTTCTAGTTCGGTTCTAGTTCTGTTCTAGTTCTGTTCTAGTTCTGTTCTAGTTCTGTTCTAGTTCTGTTCTAGTTCTGTCTAGTTCTGTTCTAGTTCTGTTCTAGTTCTGTTCTAGTTCTGTTCTAGTTCTGTTCTAGTTCTGTTCTAGTTTCTGTTCTAGTTCTGTTCTAGTTCTGTTCTAGTTCTGTTCTAGTTCTGTTCTAGTTCTGTTCTAGTTCTGTTCTAGTTCTAGTTCTGTTCTAGTTCTGTTCTAGTTCTGTTCTAGTTCTGTTCTAGTTCTGTTCTAGTTCTGTTCTAGTTCTGTTCTAGTTCTGTTCTAGTTCTGTTCTAGTTCTGTTCTAGTTCTGTTCTAGTTCTGTTCTAGTTCTGTTCTAGTTCTGTTCTAGTTCTGTTCTAGTTCTGTTCTAGTTCTGTTCTAGTTCTGTTCTAGTTCTGTTCTAGTTCTGTTCTAGTTCTGTTCTAGTTCTGTTCTAGTTCTGTTCTAGTTCTGTTCTAGTTCTGTTCTAGTTCTGTTCTAGTTCTGTTCTAGTTCTGTTCTAGTTCTGTTCTAGTTCTGTTCTAGTTCTGTTCTAGTTCTGTTCTAGTTCTGTTCTAGTTCTGTTCTAGTTCTGTTCTAGTTCTGTTCTAGTTCTGTTCTAGTTCTGTTCTAGTTCTGTTCTAGTTCTGTTCTAGTTCTGTTCTAGTTCTGTTCTAGTTCTGTTCTAGTTCTGTTCTAGTTCTGTTCTAGTTCTGTTCTAGTTCTGTTCTAGTTCTGTTCTAGTTCTGTTCTAGTTCTGTTCTAGTTCTGTTCTAGTTCTGTTCTAGTTCTGTTCTAGTTCTGTTCTAGTTCTAGTTCTGTTCTAGTTCAGTTCTAGTTTAGTTTAGTTCAGTTCTAGTTGAGCTTTCGATATGTTCAGTTTTAATTCAGTTCTAGTTGAGCTCTTGATATGTTCTCGGTTCGATCTGGAGAACTTTAAGTTTAATTATTTTTAGTTTCCGACCGGTTTCAGGTCTCGATCCGTTTAGTTCAATTGTCTGACAGCTCCTGAATAATTCGCAACCATTTTCCAACCATCCGGCTAGGTTCAAAAATGGGCTAATACTGATCAATATCTTATCTTCCTCTAGAATTTAATTTAGCTGAAATGAAAAAATAACTTGCTCATTAATTTATAAGAAGTTTTTTTTTTTGCATTATTCAAATTCAATTGACTAAAGTTTGTAATTAATGAATTAATTATGCAAAACACGCACTATCATATCAGTACATGTTTAAGTGCTTGTTGTTGTTTTAATTTGACTGCAAATTGAAAACTATGTATTTTTGGTGACAACCAAATATGAATGCGTTTCATTAATAATTTTTGTGTAAACTGTAAAAGAATGAGTTTTGCGTTTTTGGTGACAGAATAATGCGTTTTGTTGTAATTATTAAAATTTATCACGCACTCTGTGGTGTGGTTGTTGTTTTATTGTCAATTAATTGTATTGACACTTGGGTTAAATGCGTGTGAAGAGGGAAAAGAAGGAGGGAGAATTATAAGTAGGAAAGAAATACAAATACGAATATAATCAAATTTGTGTTTTATAATTTGGGCATGCAATTCAATGTCAATGCTGGAAGACAGTAAAACCTGCATAAAGTGAACTAATAAAATATGTTTGTAAACTAATGTTTATTAAATGTTTATATCTTTCTGTTACACTTACACTTAATGCTTTTTATTGGTTCGCTCTATGTAGGTTTCACTGTAGTGTTCATTTACATTCAATTAACTTCCTAATTATAACTTGAGTTCATGAAACGTGCTTACAATTGCCAAATCAAACCATTAATGCACCTTAAGGCTTGTTGGCTTTAATTTTGTGAAAACACAAAAATGTAAAATTGAATGCAAATATCTGCCAATATTTCAATCTGACAAGTACTTTACATACAGGCGAACATTTTTTTTGAGTTTATTTTTGTTATTTTCCAGGAAATTTGGGACTCTTGCTAATTGGTATTGTATTAATTGAAGAACATGTTTTAAAACATATTATTTTACAGCCTAAAAGTATGCTTTATAATGTAACTGTTATAAGCTCCTCAAGTTATGCTTGAGTTTTTTAAATAATAAAATTACATTTTTTGGAAAAAAATTTATTTATAGTTCTAGTTTTGTTCTAGTTCTGTTCTAGTTCTGTTCTAGTTCTGTTCTAGTTCTGTTCTAGTTCTGTTCTAGTTCTGTTCTAGTTCTGTTCTAGTTCTGTTCTAGTTCTGTTCTAGTTCTGTTCTAGTTCTGTTCTAGTTCTGTTCTAGTTCTGTTCTAGTTATGTTCTAGTTCTGTTCTAGTTCTGTTCTAGTTCTGTTCTAGTTCTGTTCTAGTTCTGTTCTAGTTCTGTTCTAGTTCTGTTCTAGTTCTGTTCTACTTCTGTTCTAGTTCTGTTCTAGTTCTCTTCTAGTTGTGTTCTAATTCTGTTCTAGTTCAGTTCGAGTACTGTTCTAGTTCTGTTCTAATTCTTTTCTAGTTTCCTATGACAGAGTTTGTAGTTCACAAAATGTGTTCCTCGAACGCGTTTTAATCTCCCCTCTCCCTTCTGTATCCTTACAACAAATTGTTTACAATTTAAATGGAAAACATCCTTTTGATTGCCTTTAACGTTTGTTTGTATTTTTTTTATAAAACTTAAATTTGTGTCATATTAACAATCCACCAACAATGGCAAAACCATTTATGAGATGTATTCGAAGAACAAGTGCTAAAAGGGAAACATTTTGTTCCCGGTATAAATTCAATATTTATATTTCAATTCAATTTTATTTTCTCATGCACATACAAAAACATAGTTTTCCTTTCACATGCCAATAACGAGCAAGAGGATATAGAAAAAACACTCTGACATACACAGAGAAAAGTGATTTTTATTATCCTTTGAGCGTTACATAATTTTGCTTTTTTTAAGACCATGCGAGTAAATTTTATGCCAGCAACTCCCCGTTTTTTATGAAATTCTTCTTTTTTGTGTAGTTTTTGCTTCTTAGCAATGAATCTGTTATGGTGGGTTTCTGATGGGTTAGAGCGGGAATGGTGGTGTTTGGGCAGGAAGGAATAGCAAACATTTCAATCAAGTTGATGTTGGCTCACTAAAAAAAACTCTGTCAGAGTTTATGGTGTAAATAAAATACACTGTTGTGTATGAATCCTTGTTTATTCGCATACACATACATAGTTTGTAATTGTGTGAGTGTATCCGTGTCTGTGTTGTTATAGTAAACACTTGCATATCAAAAGAATCAACAACGACGATTGTGTGTGAGAAAAAACATACACACGGACTGAAAGAAATATTGAAATACATACAGAAAATAACCGTGTTTTTGTGTTAGTTTAACATAAAAAAGTAAAAGTACTTTGCAACATTTACTTATGTTGCATGCTAATATTTCGCTACCTCCTCGTTACCTGCTCCTCTTTCTCTTTTCTTATAAAAATCATGAATTTTTATTACATCAACAACCAGCAACATAAAGCCAGAGGGAGTAGCAAGAGCTGGGAGTTAAAGGATTTTTCTTACGAGTAGTTTCCTATTCGTTTCTACCTTTAACAATTTGCAGCTTAAGTGGTTCAAGTTGTAGCATTAACAAAACAAGTACCAGCAGCAAAGTAGTAAAAAACAGTTCCTACTTCTAACAACAATATTATTTTTTAAAAGTTTCATTCATAGTTCGTCCTTTTCTCCCCACATTTTGTTGCCATCCTTAAACATTTTGTTTTTTTTTTTTTGCCAATATATTTTTCTTTGCAACAATTTTGTAACAATGATGTAGAGAAATCAAACGATAATATTTTTTTAAAAATGCAAATCAAGCAATCTGGCAAATATACCTCCTCGAACAATAACTGAAACTTGCAAGGATTCTTTAAGGATCTATAGAGTACATTCAATATAGACATTTATATTCTTTATACAGATAGATTTCTGTTGAAATCATTTTTGTTTTATGTTATGCTAATGTTATAAAACTTTAAGACAATAAGAAGAATCTTTAGAAAAGAGAAAAAATCATAAAATTTACAAAGAAATACAATACAAAATAAAAAGGGGTGTCAAATAAAACCAATATTATGGCATACATTATATAAGTATACCAAGTAGAATAACATAAAATTGAATTGTCTGCTTAAGCTGTATTGAAGAAGAAATACTCTAAATAATACCAAATCCACTAATCAAATAAAGGCAAAATTGTACCTAAAGTATTTTCAAAGAATTATTTAAATTAGCTTAAAGAAATTTCCAACAAAAGGAAACGGAAATGATTTTTTCAAAGGAAAACTAAACTGAATTGAGCTAAGAACTAGAATTGAAAAATAACTAAACTAGAAATGTATTAGAACTGAACTAGAACAGAACTAGAACAGAACTAGAACAGAACTAGAACAGAACTAGAACAGAACTAGAACAGATCTAGAACAGAACTAGAACAGAACTAGAACAGAACTAGAACAGAACTAGAACAGAACTAGAACAGAACTAGAACAGAACTAGAACAGAACTAGAACAGAACTAGAACAGAACTAGAACAGAACTAGAACAGAACTAGAACAGAACTAGAACAGAACTAGAACAGAACTAGAACAGAACTAGAACAGAACTAGAACGAACTAGAACAGAACTAGAACAGAACTAGAACAGAACTAGAACAGAACTAGAACATACTAGAACAGAACTAGAACAGAACTAGAACAGAACTAGAACAGAACTAGAACAGAACTAGAACAGAACTAGAACAGAACTAGAACAGAACTAGAACAGAACTAGAACAGAACTAGAACAGAACTAGAACAGAACTAGAACAGAACTAGAACAGAACTAGAACAGACTAGAACAGAACTAGAACAGAACTAGAACAGAACTAGAACAGAACTAGAACAGAACTAGAACAGAACTAGAACAGAACTAGAACAGAACTAGAACAGAACTAGAACAGAACTAGAACAGAACTAGAACAGAACTAGAACAGACTAGAACAGAACTAGAACAGAACTAGAACAGAACTAGAACAGAACTAGAACAGAACTAGAACAGAACTAGAACAGAACTAGAACAGAACTAGAAACAGAACTAGAACAGAACTAGAACAGAACTAGAACAGAACTAGAACAGAACTAGAACAGAACTAGAACAGAACTAGAACAGAACTAGAACAGAACTAGAACAGAACTAGAACAGACTAGAACAGAACTAGAACAGAACTAGAACAGAACTAGAACAGAACTAGAACAGAACTAGAAACAGAACTAGAACAGAACTAGAACAGAACTAGAACAGAACTAGAACAGAACTAGAACAGAACTAGAACAGAACTAGAACAGAACTAGAACAGAACTAGAACAGAACTAGAACAGAACTAGAACAGAACTAGAACAGAACTAGAACAGAACTAGAACAGAACTAGAACAGAACTAGAACAGAACTAGAACAACTAGAACAGAACTAGAACAGAACTAGAACAGAACTAGAACAGAACTAACAGAACTAGAACAGAACTAGAACAGAACTAGAACAAACTAGACAGAACTAGAACAGAACTAACTAGAACAGAACTAGAACAGAACTATAACAGAACTAGAACAGAACTAGAACAGAACTAGAACAGAACTAGAACAGAACTATAACAGAACTAGAACAACTAGAACAGAACTAGAACAGAACTAGAACAGAACTAGAACAGAACTAGAACAGAACTAGAACAAACTAGAACAGAACTAGAACAGAACTAGAAAGAACTAGAACAGAACTAGACAACTAGAACAGAACTAGAACAGAACTAGAACAGAACTAGAACATAACTAGAACATAACTAGAACAGAACAGAACTAGAACAGAACTAGAACAGAACTAGAACAGAACTAGAACAGAACTAGAACAGAACTAGAACAGAACTAGAACTGACCTAAAACTGATCTAGTACTGAAGTAATATTGTTTAAGGTCAGTTTTCTTTAGAAAAGTTTGGTATTAATGCAGTTCAATTAAATTTTTGTTAATTTATTTTTTTTTTTTCTAAATTATCAAATATTTTTTTTACATGTCTGAGTTGTTATAAAATGTTGTTTTGTTGTTATTCTTGTTAGAATCTCCCCCAAGAGGAAACGTAAAAGTTTACAAAATAAACATCATGTTTGATTAAGGAAACTTTTTTTCCTTTTTTGGTTTCTTTAACCTTTCATCACTTGTTAAACACTTAATGGTTTCTTTCAATTTGTTGCTGTTTTCATTTTTTTTGTAATTTTTTTCTACAAAAAGAATATAAGTATGTATATATGTATGTATGTAAGTAATGTAGAGTTGGGTATATGTGGCTTACAGAAACATATTTAGCAATTTGTAATACTTTAAAAAGTTTATTTCTTTTTTATTTTATATAATTTTTTTGCTGGTATTTTAGTTAAGTAGGAAAAAAATTAAAGTTTTTTTTTTTTAATTTTTTACTCTTATGTGAAAGTTGCTGTAATGTATTTGTAGTAGTAATGGTATCTAGTGTTAGTACTTTAGCAAATATTTTATAGAGAAATCTAAGAAATGAAGAAAAAAAAAAAAAACTGAAACTGAAATATAAATCCAACATAAAAAGCTCATAAGCAATATATCAAAATGTTGCCAATTTTTTAATCAAATTAAATTTTCAAATGTGCAATGAGATCAAGGGAAAACATTGAGTTGAAGAAAAAGAAAGAAATAAAGAGATTTGCTGGTTTTTTATAACAGCAAGAAAAAACCCTCCCAGGAAAGCAATTTTCCACATAAGATGAGCACAAAAACTTTAAGAAAAAAAAATACTAAATAAAATCAACTTGTTACACGCTTACAAATCTGGCGTTTTTTACATATGAGAGCGAGCTTAAAAGTTCTTTAAAAGCACTATGGGTTGCTTGATTTTCTGTAGATACTTTAAGGTCCTTTTTTGTTAAATCCTGTTAAAAATTTCTGTCGAATTGAAAAAATTGTAGTGTTATATCCCAAAGGCTGTTTTTCTTGTTAAAAAAGTCTAAATAAAGTTTTTTTTTTTAACAGGATGGAAAAGAAATGTAGAGAAGTGAAGAAAAAAACAACAAAAATTCTATTAAAGGTTTGTTTGAATTCATTTTAACAGTTTTTTTCTTTTTTACTTTTCGTTAAAAGTACATGAAAATCATGAAAATGTAAAAAGTCTATATATGTAGGAAGAGAGCGTAAAATGGTAATTGTAATAACCCAGCAGATTTACAAGGAGTCAATGTAACTAGTTAGCACACAATTGTCGCTAGGGAGTCACTTTTCTCTCTATTCTATAATGTAAGGTGTAGAGTGGTTATTAAACACATTACAAGTTGTTCAATGTTAAGTAGGAAGATAGTTACTCCGTACTGCAGGAAATTGCTTTAGAATGTTTGTATGTATCTGTGTAAATGTAGTTCAAAGTCATTTAACATGTTAAATCCACAGCTGATCTATATACATTTTCAAAATGGGGGGGTAAACGAATTTTGTTGTACATACACACGCACACTTAAAAACATACAAACTTACACACATACACATACTTAGAAAAAACACACATTTATTTATTTATTTTTTAATATTTTCTCTACTAAAATCATGTACGTTCTTGAAACGCTGCTGTCGAATTGAGAGAGAGAAAACAAAACACAGCAGCAGCAACCAACATAAACAAATCCAAAAAATTGAAAATACTTACCATGACTTTACTTGCAATTTGCAACTTTTTGAATAAAACTACAACAACTCTAACAGGCAGCAACATCAACAGCAAACAGCTATAACAAAAACAAACAACCTAAGGCAACAACAGTAACAATAATAACAGCAACAATATATACATACTTTCAAGAGCTAGAAAAACATGCATTTAAATTGTTGCTCTAGTTGAGTGTTTCTCTATTGCAACATGCCTCCAGCTGAGTTTGTTTATTCGTCGAAAATGTTGGGCTAAAGACGAATTTGAAATTTTGCTATAAATCCTATATCAGTTTTGAGTCATTTCTAGTTTAGTTCTCCATCAATTGCAGAACAGTTCTCGATTAATTCTCGATCAGGTTTAGTTTAATTCTGAAAATGCTGTATAGTTTTCTTCTAGTTCTGTTCTAGTTCTGTTCTAGTTCTGTTCTAGTTCAGTTCTAGTTCTGTTCTAGTTCTGTTCTAGTTCTGTTCTAGTTCTGTTCTAGTTCTGTTCTAGTTCTGTTCTAGTTCTGTTCTTGTTCTGTTCTTGTTCTGTTCTAGTTCTGTTCTAGTTCTGTCTAGTCTGTTCTAGTTCTGTTCTAGTGCTGTTCTAGTTCTGTTTCTAGTTCTGTTCTAGTTCTGTTCTAGTTCTGTTCTAGTTCTGTTTCTAGTTCTGTTCTAGTTCTGTTCTAGTTCTGTTCTAGTTCTGTTCTAGTCTGTTCTAGTTCTGTTCTAGTTCTGTTCTGTTCTGTTTCTATTCTGTTCTAGTTCTGTTCTAGTTCTGTTCTAGTTCTGTTCTAGTTCTTTCTGTTTCGGTTCTAGTTCTGTTCTAGTTCTGTTCTAGTTCTGTTCTAGTTCTGTTCTAGTTCTGTTCTAGTTCTGTTCTAGTTCTGTTCTAGTTCTTTCTAGTTCTGTTCTAGTTTCTGTTCTAGTTTTGTTCTAGTTCTGTTCTAGTTCTGTTCTAGTTCTGTTCTAGGTTCTGTTCTAGTTCTGTTCTAGTTCTGTTCTAGTTCTGTCTATTCTTTCTATGTTTCTGTTCTAGTTACTGTTCTTGTTCTAGTTCTGTTCTAGGTTCTAGTTCTGTTCTAGTTCTGTTTCTAGTTCTGTTCTAGTTCTGTTCTAGTTCTGTTCTAGGTTCTGTTCTAGTTCTGTTCTAGTTCTGTTCTAGTTCTGTTCTAGTTCTGTTCTAGTTCTGTTCTAGTTCTGTTAGTTCTGTTCTGTTCTAGTCTATTCTAGTTCTATTCTAGTTCTGTTCTAGTATGTTCTAGTTCTGTTCTAGTTCTGTTCTAGTTCTGTTCTAGTTCTGTTCTAGTTCTGTTCTAGTTCTGTTATAGTTCTGTTCTAGTTCTGTTCTAGTTCTGTTATAGTTCTAGATCTGTTCTAGTTCTGTTCTAGTTCTGTTCTAGTTCTGTTCTAGTTCGTTCTAGTTCTGTTTCTAGTTCTGTTCTAGTTCTGTTCTAGTTCTGTTCTAGTTCTGTTCTAGTTCTGTTCTAGTTCTGTTCTAGTTCTGTCTAGTTCTGTTCTAGTTCTGTTCTAGTTCTGTTCTAGTTCTGTTCTATTCTGTTCTAGTTCTGTTCTAGTTTCTGTTCTAGTTCTGTTCTAGTTCTGTTCTAGTTCTGTTCTAGTTCTGTTCTAGTTCTGTTCTAGTTCTGTTCTAGTTCTGTTCTGTTCTAGTTCTGTTCTAGTTCTGTTCTAGTTCTGTTCTAGTTCTGTTCTAGTTCTGTTCTAGTTCTGTTCTAGTTCTGTTCTAGTTCTGTTCTAGTTCTGTTCTAGTTCTGTCTAGTTCTGTTCTAGTTCTGTTCTAGTTCTGTTCTAGTTCTGTTCTAGTTCTGTTCTAGTTCTGTTCTAGTTCTGTTCTAGTTCTGTTCTAGTTTGTCTTCTATTCTGTTCTAGTTCTGTTCTAGTTCTGTTCTAGTTCTGTTCTAGTTCTGTTCTAGTTCTGTTCTAGTTCTGTTCTAGTTCTGTTCTAGTTCTGTTCTAGTTCTGTTCTGTTCTGTTCTAGTTCTGTTCTAGTTCTGTTCTAGTTCTGTTCTAGTTCTGTTCTAGTTCTGTTCTAGTTCTGTTCTAGTTCTTCTAGTTCTGTTCTAGTTCTGTTCTAGTTCTGTTCTAGTTCTGTTCTAGTTCTATTCTAGTTCTGTTCTAGTTGTTCTAGTTATGTTCTAGTTCTGTTGTAGTTCAGTTCTAGTTCTGTTCTGGTGCTGATCTAGTTCTTTTCGAGTTAAAATTTTCTTAAAAATCTCAAGACATTGGCTTATTTATATAAGCCTTCTTGCGAAACTAGCACACACACACAATTAATAAAATAAAAAATAATTTCCTTATACAACAATTTACTTAGAATTTTATACCATTTTATTTTGTAAAATAAAACGACATAAAGAAGACAAAGAAAAAACTCGGAAAAGAAGTGCGCGCAAAAAAAGACGTTGCAAAAAAACCAACAGAAGGTTTAAGCTTTTACGTTTTAATCCGATTTAGTAACATTTTCACTGTTAAACCTACAATTTTTCATTCCACTTCATGGTGCGTCGTATATTTTTTCCTTTAGACCCCTTTAAAGACTCTAGTGACTCAGAGTGTTTGTGTTCGGATGTAATCCAAGCCATAGTCTAGGCTGGATGTTTGGCTGACATTTTGCAGCTAAAGATGTTGCTACAAAATAAGACACCAGCAGTTACACATAATAAAGTAGAGTAGCGCGGGAAAAAAGAGTCAAGAACAAAAAAATAGTGGAAAAGTATTACATTGTAACTGAAACCCATCTTATCAGCTAAGTAAAGAAATAAAAAGAATCTTTAAAAAATACAAGAAGCAACAAAAAAATCTCTACATATAAAAAGAAAAATCCTGCCAGTTTTACTTAAATGAAACCACATGACTGGAAAATCATGCTAATTTTCAGAGAAAACAAAGTAACAAAATAATAAGAAGAAAAATAATAAAAAATATACATTTTTTATGTTTTTCTTGCTTTTTTCTTTCACATTTTTTGCGAATTATTTGTTCTTTGTTAAAGAAAAGAAAAACAAACTGACGAAAAAAACAACATACAATCAGAAAAGAAATCTGAAGTTACAATTTATAATTTAAATTTATTTTATTTTGGAAAAGCAAATTACTATGTATGGAAAATAAGTCATTAAAACTTATAATAACTGAATGAGATTGGGAAACATATAGTTAAAGGTTCAGTTCCAGGTCAATTCTAGTTTAGTTCTAAGTTAAGTTCTAGTTCGGTTCTAGTTCAGTTCTAGTTCAGTTCTAGTTCAGTTCTAGTTCAGTTCTAGTTCAGTTCTAGTTCTAGTTCAGTTCTACTTCAGTTCTAGTTCAATTCTAGTTCTAGTTCAATTCTAGTTCTAGTTCAGTTCTAGTTCAGTTCTAGTTCAGTTCTAGTTCAGTTCTAGTTCAGTTCTAGTTCAGTTCTAGTTCAGTTCTAGATCAGTTCTAGTTCAGTTCTAGTTCAGTTCTAGTTCAGTTCTAGTTCAGTTCTAGTTCGTTCTAGTCTCTAGTTCAGTTCTAGTTCAGTTCTAGTTCAGTTCTAGTTCAGTTCTAGTTCAGTTCTAGTTCAGTTCTAGTTCAGTTCTAGTTCAGTTCTAGTAGTTCTAGTTCAGTTCTAGTTCAGTTCTAGTTCAGTTCTAGTTCAGTTCTAGTTCAGTTCTAGTTCAGTTCTAGTTCAGTTCTAGTTCAGTTCTAGTTCAGTTCTAGTTCAGTTCTAGTTCAGTTCTAGTTCAGTTCTAGTTCAGTTCTAGTTCAGTTCTAGTTCAGTTCTAGTTCAGTTCTAGTCGTTCAGTTCAGTAGTTCAGTTCTAGTTCAGTTCTAGTTCAGTTCTAGTTCAGTTCTAGTTCAGTTCTAGTTCAGTTTAGTTAGTAGTTCAGTTCTAGTTCAGTTCTAGTTCAGTTTTAGTTCAGTTCTAGTTCAGTTTCTAATTCAGTTCTAATTCAGTTCTAGTTCAGTTCTAGTTCAGTTCTAGTTCAGTTCTAGTTCAGTTCTAGTTCAGTTCTAGTTCAGTTCTAGTTCAGTTCTAGTTCAGTTCTAGTTCAGTTCTAGTTCAGTTCTAGTTCAGTTCTAGTTCAGTTCTAGTTCAGTTCTAGTTTCAGTTCTAGTCAGTTCTAGTTCAGTTCTAGTTCAGTTCTAGTTCAGTTCTAGTTCAGTTCTAGTTCAGTTCTAGTTCAGTTCTAGTTCAGTTCTAGTTCAGTTCTAGTTCTAGTTCAGTTCTAGTTCAGTTCTAGTTCAGTTCTAGTTCAGTTCTAGTTCAGTTCTAGTTCAGTTCTAGTTCAGTTCTAGTTCAGTTCTAGTTCAGTTCTAGTTCAGTTCTAGTTCAGTTATCAGTTCTAGTTCAGTTCTAGTTCAGTTCTAGTTCAGTTCTAGTTCAGTTCTAGTTCAGTTCTAGTTCAGTTTCTAGTTCAGTTCTAGTTCAGTTCTAGTTCAGTTCTAGTTCTAGTTCAGTTCTAGTTCAGTTCTAGTTCAGTTCTAGTTCAGTTCTAGTTCAGTTCTAGTTCAGTTTCTAGTTCAGTTCTAGTTCAGTTCTAGTTCTAGTTCAGTTCTAGTTCAGTTCTAGTTCAGTTCTAGTTCAGTTCTAGTTCAGTTCTAGTTCAGTTCTAGTTCTAGTTCAGTTCTAGTTTAGTTCTAGTTCAGTTCTAGTTCAGTTCTAGTTCAGTTCTAGTCCAGTTCTAGTCCAGTTCTAGTCCAGTTCTAGTCCAGTTCTAGTTCAGTTCTAGTTCAGTTCTAGTTTAGTTCGTAGAGCAGAAATAAATAAATTTAGCATTTAAATAATTTAAAAATTAGACATTTTAACCAAAATTAAGTAAATTTATTGGAAAACTCTTTTTTAAATAAAAATTTCTTTATTTTTTTAGATTTTCGCCAAACATTTGTATCTACATTTGGAAAACTTAACGAAGTAAGTTATAATTTAAATTTCCTTTATATATATAAAATCTTTGTTGTTTTCCTTTCTTGCCTTTGGTTTTTCCTAATTTATTGTGGTAAATCAATACCAATTATTTGCATTTATTTTAATTCAATACTTTTTTATACAAATTTTATACAATTGCCTTTAATTTCTCAATTCAATAGCTTTCAAAACAAGCAATTTAAAATAGCACACGCACATGCCAAATAATTTGCAAATAAAAAAATCTACCTACAAGTATGCTTTACTTTTAATTTAAATATAA